>NC_053027.1:391680395-391775756 GCF_003073215.2 Triticum urartu | reverse complement strand
ACCTTAAACTGGATTCTAGTTTCTGAATTTGAGTATCGGCATTTGTAAACCATATTCATATATGACAGTGGAATACATCTTTGTCGTCCCTTTGAAGATATATAAAAACACATAGAATGATTTATAAAGATTCATATAGGAATACAAAATGGATTCAAATTTAGTTGCCAGGGTAAACGTGGATGCTTATTGTCCCAAAATTCGAAAGAAACAGCAAAATGTCCACTCCCACATCGGCTGCCCAAAACCAAGTGTTTGGGAGATGGAAATTACTGTCTACCCATTACACGGACAATCCATCGGCCCAATTTCCACTGCTCTAAATAGGGGTAGGTTGGTAACTTCAATTAGACGTGACACGACCGCCTCTGAGCCCATTCCGA
Source organism: Triticum urartu (assembly GCF_003073215.2). Lineage (NCBI taxonomy): Eukaryota > Viridiplantae > Streptophyta > Magnoliopsida > Poales > Poaceae > Triticum > Triticum urartu. The sequence goes on along the minus strand of NC_053027.1, from coordinate 391,775,373 downwards.
CACGGTGGGCGTCAAACATGGGCGGCAAAACTCATTTTATTCAAGCTCGTCCGAAAGACCTCTGTTTTCTCCCTCCATTCCCCATTCGTACACGGTGGGCGGCAAAACAAACTCTCCTCGTCCGAAATAGATGTAGGCTAATATTTTAAATAGGGGCAGATGTGTAACTTCCATCAGACGTGACACAACCGCCCTACCTGTCAGCCCTGTTCATACACCGTGGGCGCCAACCGTGGGCGGCAAAACACCCTCTCCTCGCCCGAAATAGTTACCGGCAAATATTTGGGAGATGTGAGATTACCGTCCTATCCCCAACTGACGAGACGTCCAAATTTGAAACAGGGGATAAGTTCGTAACTTTCCCATATTTCAGACAGGCGCGTCCCAGAAACATGGTTCCCCGTACCTCTCCCTCCATTTTCCCATTCATACACCGTCCGCGCTAGAACACCCCATTCCCACACCAGCCTCCGTCCGCCACCCCATCCATCGCCGCCGTCCTCCACCACATCCATCGCCACCGTCCTCCACCATGCCGGAGCGCCTACCAAGACCGCGTCATCCACTGCTAGAGATGGACATTTCTCATCCACGGCGACGGACCAATAGCCTTGCATCGCTTCCTCTCGCTTCATCAGCGCCGTCGTCCTCTTTGCTAGAGCTGCTCACACGACCTTCTCTTCCACCGCAACGGGACTTATCCCTCGATGCACCCATCTACCGTCGCAGATCTGCTTCAATGCCACCGACAGCCATCGCACCACCGATGCCTACACGGCGCCGCAAGAGAGGTGGTACTTCATATCTCCTCAACTTTTTGATCTCAACCAGAAAATAGATCTTAACTTGGTTACTCTACTTTCTTTTCAGCTCTTAGAATTTAGTTCTTAGTTCGAAGCAAACAATGGATGCTAAATATTGTTTCTCTGGTTTGCAGCTTCAAATCTGCCATGGCACAGCCATAATACAGTTTAATTGATCATGCTTAGGGTTTAATTGATCATGTTGGTTCCGTGGTGGTTTCTTTAGTAGAAATCAGAGGGGAAACCCTCTTTTGCTAAAAAATATATGCTTAGAGTTTCCCCCTTTTATGATCACTATACGATTAGAATACGTGCTTCGTTTCATAATAACACTGCTCCACCCATCAAGCTAAACAAGCTTAGTTCTTCAAATACGAATCTGATATTATTAAAACAGAGTTGTTTAATTGGTCAGCTAAATGTTCCTAAATTAGTTTCGAAAATGCATGTTCGCCACTCGGGTGTGTATCTCTGTGTGTGGTCTGGTCAGCACAGTTGGGGAGGTGAACTTTGCATATGCAGGGGTTTATAGGGAGACACTCTCCGAGTTGAAACCTGTAACACCCTCGATGCGGCTATATCTCCCACGTGTCGAGGCACGACTTAGAGGCATAACCGCATTGAAAGCAATGTCGCAAGTCGGGAAATCATTACACATCCCATGTACATAAATAATATAAAGGGGAGAAACGTAGTTGGCTTACACTCGCCATGTCACATCAAAGTACATAAATAACATCCATCATACAAATCACTCATGGCCCCACTACGGTGCCAAAATAGAGAAGACACCCAACATGCGACAAGGCCCTGAATCGATAACCCCAACTAGGCACCACTACTGATCATCCGGAAAAGACACGTAGTATCGCTGAGAGTCCTCGTCGAACTCCCACTTGAGCTCGTAATCGTCAACTGGAGCAGAAACACCTGGACCTGCATCTGGAGTTGTAGTATCTGTGAGCCATAGGGACTCAGCAATCTCACACCCACGCGATCAAGACTATTTAAGCTTATAGGACAGGTACGGCAATATAAGTGGAGCTGCAGCAAGCGACTAGCATATATGGTGGCTAACTTATACGCAAATGAGAGCGAGAAGAGAAGGCGAAGCACGAGCGAGAAGCTAAAGGAACATCCTGCGCAAGCATAACTCCAACACCGTGTCCACTTCCCGGACTCCGCCGAGAAGGGGCCATCACGGTAACACACACGGTTGATTCATTTTAATTAAGTTTTAACTACAACCAGACATTAACAAATTCCCGTCTGCCCATAACCGCGGGCACGGCTTTCGAAAGATCAATCCCTGCAGGGGAGTCCCAACTTAGCCCATAACAAGCTCTCACGGTCAACGAAGGAATAGACCTCCACCCAAGACACACCGATCAGACTCGGTATCTCGGTACAACAAGATGATTCGACAGGTTAAAACAAGTCCAGCAACACCGCCCGAATGTGCCGACAAATCCCGATAGGAGCTGCACATATCTCTTTCTCAGGGCACACTCAGATGAGCAATCCGTACAACTAAAACCAGCCCTTGAGTTTCCCCGAGGTGGCGCTGCACAGGGCTCTAGTTTGGACCAACACTCAGAGGAGCACTGGCCCGTGGGGGGCTAAAATAAAGATGACCCTCGGGCTCCGGAAACCCCAAGGGAAAAGGAGGTAGGCGGCAAATGATACAACCAATGTTGGGCATTGCTGGAAAAGCTTTAATCAAGGTGAACTATCAAGGGGTTCCCATTATAGCCCAACCGCGTAAGGGACGCAACAATCCGGGAACATAACACCGATATGACGGAAACTAGGGCGGCAAGAGTGGAACAAAACACTAGGCGAGAGGCCGAGCCTTCCACCCTTTACCAAGTATATAGATGCATTAAGATAACATAGCAATATAATGATATCCCAACAAGTAAATAAATGTTCCAACAAGGAACGGCTCCAATCTTCACCTGCAACTAACAACGCTATAAGAAGGGCTGAGCAAAGTGGTAACATAGCCAATCAACGGTTTGCTAGGACAATGGTAGGTTAGAGGTTCAATCATGCAATTGGGAGGCTGACAAGCAAGTGGTAGGCATCGTAGCAGTGGCAAAGCAAAAGAGCGAGCAAACTAGCATAGCAAAGATAGTAGTGATTTCGAGGGTATGATCATCTTGCCTGCAAAGCTGTCAGAGTTGACTGGATCCTCAAAAGCACACTCAACGGGCTCCTCGTTAGCGAACTCGTCTCCCGGCTCTACCCAACAACACAAACAAGCAACAAGGATACAATCAACCACGTGCAAGGGCAACAATAATATGCAAAGACGGTATGCTATGCGGGATGCGATGCGGGATGCAAAATGCAAGACGTTACAGAAAATGCATGAACTTGGCCTCAACTTGGAAAACCAAGTGTGCCACTGGATAGAGGGGAAGAAATCACCTGAAAACAATATAAAGATCATAGGAATCGGAGCTACGGTTTGGAAATGGCGAGCGTTTTACGAAACGAACCGATCTGCGATATACAGCAAGTAGGCTCCTAAATGCAATGAAATGAACATGCTACAGCCACCAAACATGAAAACAAAATACATGGCAGTGATGTACACAAGATGCTTAACAAAACACTAGCACTGAGCCATAGGCAAATTCATCCATTAAGAGGTTCAAACAAGCATGGCAAAAACGCAAACGCAAAACAGATTCCAGACTTAGTGAAATTAACACTAGCCTGAAATTTCAGATCACGAAGCCCTCTTCGGAGCAGCAAAACAACATGATACAAAACCTGAACATGACAAGTAAGAACATGGCATGGAGCTACTCAACAAGCTTAACAAAACACCCAAAGTGACCTGGGGCCAAAAGGGTTCACCAAAATACTCTACCGAGCTCACGAACATAGCTCGAACACAATCAGTTTTCAGACTTAGTGAAAACTGAGACATGCAGAAATTTAACTCACAAGGCATGTAAACGAGCTCGATGCACTCACTACGGTGCAAGTCATGGCAAGGAAAGCATATAACCAGCAAGAAGGCACAATATGCTAGCTACACATGGCAAGAACAAAGGCATAGCATGCATGGAACACTAACGGTAGCATCGGCAAAATCGCAAACAAGTTGACGATCTGCCCAGATTAACAACGAAGCAAAAGTTGAGCTCGATTGAGTCAACCTAGAGCACTCCACATATGCAAACAAAGACATGTATGGATAGAGCATAACATAAATATCAAAACTACCTTACTGATCATCCTCAAAAGAGGCACGGATCACTAGGAAACAAGCTGGACATATAGCATCATGAACTAAAATATCCCAGACTTGGTGAAAATCACTGTCTCTGAAATCAGCAATCTCAGGTACCTCTCTTCGCAAGCTTGCACAATACAACACACACTTCCTAAAAATGCATGGGTGGCACCTCTGGAAAGAAGACAAAATGCTTAACAATTCATCCCAAAGGGGCACAGGCATATCATGCACGAATTAAACATGGAAAAAATGATAAAAGTGCATGATGAACTAACGGATCTGCAATTTAACTCACGAAGCCTCCTTCTAACAGCATTTTGGGCAACAAGATGAACTCAAATGCAAATGTTGCAATGGAACGAAATGATGTACATGTCGAGGCGAAGATTTTGATATATCATATGCCCAAAACGGAGCTACGGTTGCGGAGATACGAGCAGTCAAAGAATGCATAAAAATCTGGGAGTTAGGCTTTGGGGGGAGAGGGGGTCAACCCCAGATCTAGATCCAGCGCACGGATCCCGAGGCGGCGCCGGAGTACTGTTCATGCCGGAGCTCCTGTAGCTCGCCGGCGAGGGGGCCGTGGCCTCGGCGGCTGCCGGCGACGAGGAGGCGGCGAGGAGGCGGCGGAGGGGCGCGGCGCCGGCCGGGCGTCGGTGGTGGCGGCCGCGGGCGGCGAGGAGGCCGGCGGAGGGGCGGCGAGCGGTGGCGGGGCGGCGGCCCACGGCGGCGCCGGGCGCCGGAGACGAGGAGGGAGGCGGCGCTGGCGGCGGGAGGCACCAGGCGGCGGGGCGAGGCGGGCCGGCGGCGGCGAAACGGTCCCCCGGGCCACGTGGCGGCGGCTGAGTGGCGGCGGGGTGGAGCGGACGCTGTCCGGCGCGGGCCGGACACGTCCGTCGGTGGCGGAGGAAGGAGATCTGGTTTTTTTTTAGGAGGAGGACGGGGAGGAAGACGAGATCCGAAATGGGGGGGTGTATATATAAGCATAAGTGGAGCTAGGAGAGTCCAAATGAGGTGCGGTTTTCGCCCACGCGATCGTGATCGAACGATCTAGGACATGGAGCAGAGTTTGGTGGGTTTTGGGACAAATTTGGGGGGGGTGTTGGGCTGCAACATACACGAGGCCTTTTCGGTCCCTCGGTTAACCGTTGGAGTATCAAACGAAGTCCAAATGACCCGAAAGTTGACGGGCAGTCTACCGGTAGTAAACCAAGGCTGCATGACAAGTCTCGGTCCAATCCGGAAATGTTTGAACCCCACACACGAAAGAAAGCTAGAAATGGCCACCGGAGGAGAACGAAGCGCCGGAATGCAAAACGGACAACGGGGAAAATGCTCGAATGCATGAGATGAACATGTATGCAAATGCAATGCACGAGATGACATGATAAGAGATGCACGAAAAAGAAAAACAACACACGGAGACAAAGACCCGAACCCGAGAAATAAATATAACTTAGCGCCGGAGACGGCAAGAGTTGGATACAAATATGGAAAGTATATCTGGGGCGTTACAACACTCCACCACTACAAAAAGATCTCATCCCGAGATCTAGGACTGAAAGAACTCCGGGTACTCAGAACGGAGGTGATCCTCGCGTTCCCAGGTAGCTTCACGATCGGAATGGTGTGACCACTTGACTTTGAGAAATTTAATTGACTTGTTGCGAGTTCTGCGTTCAGTCTCTTCAAGAATGGCAACTGGGTGCTCACGGTAAGAGAGATCTTCTTGGAGCTCAATGTCCTCGAAGTTGACGGTGCGTTCAGGCGTCTTGAAGCACTTTCGGAGTTGGGAGACATGGAACACATCATGAACATTGGCAAAGTTTGAAGGAAGCTCGAGCTGATAGGCGAGGTCGCCTCTCTTGCTAGCAATCTTGAAAGGCCCGACATATCTGGGGGCAAGCTTCCCTTTGATACCGAAGCGACGAGTACCTTTCATAGGAGAGACGCGGAGGTAAACGTGATCTCCGATCTCGAAAGCCAGATCACGATGCTTACTGTCATAGTAGCTCTTCTAGCGGGATTGGGCTGCTTTGAGGTTATCACGAATGACCTTGCACATATCTTCTGCCTCTGTGATCAGGTCATTACCCAGCAGCTGACGTTCACCGGTTTCAGACCAGTTGAGAGGGGTACGACACTTCCTGCCATATAGAATTTGAAAGGGGGCCTTTCCCGAACTTGCTTGAAAGCTGTTGTTGTATGAGAATTCAGCATAAGGAAGACAGTCCTCCCACTTCATGCCGAAAGAAATCACACAAGCCCTGAGCATGTCTTCGAGAATCTGGTTGACACGCTCGACTTGACCGCTCGTTTGAGGATGGAAAGCAGTGCTGAAGCGGATGCTGGTGCCCATGGCCTTCTGGAAAGAATCCCAAAACTTGGAGGTAAAGATGCTGCCACGGTCTGAAGATATCACTTGAGGAATACCGTGAAGAGAGACAATGCGAGAGGTATAGAGTTCCGCCAATTGAGCTGCAGTGATCGACTCTTTGATAGGCAGAAAGTGGGCCACTTTGGTGAGCTTGTCGATGACGACGAATATAGCATCATTGCCACGCTTGGACTTTGGAAACCCAGTCACGAAGTCCATTTCGATGTGGTCAAACTTCCATTCTGGAATGGCAAGAGGTTGGAGGAGACCTGCTGGCCTTTGGTGTTCTGCCTTCACTCTTCTGCAGACATCACACTCATTCACGAATTGAGCGATCTCGCGCTTCATTCGAGTCCACCAATAAGCTTGCTTGAGATCCTGATACATCTTCGTACTACCAGGGTGGATGGAGAGGAGAGAGTTGTGAGCCTCGTTCATGATCACTTTACGAAGTTCACCTTTGGGCACAACAATTCGATCCTCGAAAAAGAGAGTGTCCTTGTCATCAAGTCGGTAACACTTGTACTTGGACTGACTCTTTGCAATACCAATCTTCACCTTTTTCACCATAGCATCAAGAAGCTGGGCTTGGAGAATCTAGTCTTCCAAGGTAGGAGAAACTTGAAGGTTGGCGAGGAAACCTTGAGGAACAATTTGAAGATTCAGCTTGCGGAAAGCTTCACAAAGCTCGGGTTGATAGGGCTTGAGAATCAGACTGTTGCAATATGCTTTTCTGCTCAAAGCGTCAGCAATCACATTAGCCTTGCCTGGAGTATACTCAATACTCGGATTGTACTCTTGAATCATTTCGACCCATCGAGTTTTCCTGAGGTTGAGATTAGGCTGGGTGAAGATGTACTTGAGACTCTTGTGATCAGTGAAAATGTCCACTTTTCTTCCCAATAGAAGATGTCTCCAAGTCAACAAAGCGTGCACAACTGCCGCCAACTCGAGATCATGAGTGGGGTAGTTCTTCTCATTAGGCTTCAACTGGCGAGAGGTATAAGCAACAACTTTCTTCTCTTGCATCAGTACAGCACCGAGACCTTGGAGAGAGGCATCACAAAAGACCTCGTACGGTTTGGTTTCATCAGGCGGTGTCAGAACTGGAGCAGTGATCAACTTCTCTTTCAAAGTGTTGAAAGCAATATCACACTCCGGAGACCAAACGTACTTGACGTGCTTCTGAAGAAGATTTGAGAGAGGCTTGGCGATCTTAGAAAAGTTTTCAATGAATTTTCTGCAATAGCTTGCGAGACCAAGGAAACTGCGGAGTTGCTTCACGTTCTGAGGAGGTTCCCAATTCACAATTGCAGACACCTGCTCAGGATTCATGGAAATGCCCTTGGCAGAGATGATATGACCAAGATAAAGAACTTCTCGAGCCAAAATTCACACTTGGAGAACTTGGCGTAGAACTGATGTTCCCTGAGCTTGTCAAGAACCAAACGCAAGTGCTTGGCATGATCTTCCTTGTTCTTCGAGAAAACCAGAATGTCGTCGAGATAGACCAAAACGAAGTCATTGGTGTAGGGGCTGAAGATGAAGTTCATCATGCGAGAGAACGTCGGAGGAGCGTTGGCGAGGCCAAAAGACATGACGGTGTATTCATATGAACCAAAGCTTGTTCTGAACGCCGTCTTGGGAATATCTTGCTCATGAATACGAATCTGATGATAACCCATACGGAGATCAAGCTTGGAGAATACTTGGGCACCCTTGAGTTGTTCGAACAGCTCATTGATGTTGGGAAGTGGGTATTTGTTCTTGATGGTCTTCTTGTTCACAGGACGGTAATCAACACAAAGTCGACTCGATCCATCCTTCTTCTTCACAAAAAGAACACCACAACCCCACGGAGAAGTACTAGGCCGGATGAGACCCAATCTTTCTTGCTCATCGAGTTGTTTCTTCAACTCCTTCAACTCTTCGGGGCCGAGCTTGTAGGGACGTTTGCACACAGGTTCCGTATCGGGCTCAAGTTCAATAACAAATTCAACGGGCCGGTTTGGAGGCATCCCTAGGAGTTCTTCTGGGAAGACGTCTTGATACTCACAAACAACCGGAATCTGCGAAATAGCATCCAATTCACCCTTCTCATTGAGAGAAAACAACCGGATGGTATTATCCCGAGCAGCAAACACAATTGCATCCTCAGACGAATGAGTCAGTTGAATCTGCCTGGCTGCACAATCTAGCTGAGCTTTATGCTTAGAGAGCCAGTCCATCCCAAGAATAAGATCGATATCTGAGTTACCAAGAACCATAGGAGAAGCAAGAAACTTGAAATCGCCCATCGTGATAGTAACATCCGGAACACACACTCGAGATGTCAAGAGGCTGGCCGGAGAGTCAATAGACAACGGTCTCGGCAACATTTGAGTAACAAAATCATGCTTGGAAGCAAAAGGTCTCGAGACGAAACAATGCGATGCACCAGTGTCAAAAAGAACTTTTGCAGGAATATCATTAACAGGAAGGTTACCCATGATCACATCTGAAGAATCCTCTGCCTGAGCTACATTCACCATATTGACCTTGGCATGCTTGGGATTGTGCTTGACCATAGCTGTACTTGCCGATCTGACAGGAGGAGGAGGAGGAAGACGCCTCTGGTTGGTACACTTGTTGGCATAGTGACCCTTCTGTTGGCACTTGTTGCACGTGACCTCTGAAAGCGGACGGTGATACGGAGCACTCGGTCTTGGAGCTTGAGACGAAGACTTGTTCTGAAAGCCTGGGTTGGGTGGGTGGGAGAAACCACTGCCACCTTTGCTCTTCTGCTGATACGGCTGACGGAACGGAGGAGGAGGAAGCCAATACTTCTGCTGCTTGGCCACTTGAGTAGAGGAAGATGGAGTAACATCTCTGGCACGCTTCCTGGAAGCATCACACGTCAACTGAGCAGCCTCTTGTTTCAATGCCATGTTGTAGAACTCATCGTATCTCAACGGCTCGAAGAGGACAAGAGCGAGCTGAATTTCCTCACGAAGACCACCCCTGAACTAATAGATCATGCTCTTCTCATCAGGAACATCCTGCTTGGCAAAACGGGCGAGCTTCTGGAACAACTTGTTGTAGTCATAGACAGACAAAGAGCCTTGCTTCAGATTGCGGAATTCCTGACGCTTACTTTCAACCACACTTTGAGGAATGTGATGAGCGCGGAAATCTTGACGGAAATCTTGACGGAAATAATCCCAAGTGATCACACGTCCACCTCTGGAATCCTTGTACTGCTGGAACCACTCTGCAGCCTGATCTTTGAGCTGGAAAGAAGCGAACTTGACGAAATCTTCAGGCCTGACGTTGCTGCATTCAAAATGCTTGCCCAGATCCACTAGCCAATCGTCAGCATCGGTAGCCTCAACACAATTGCTGAACGTCTTTGGACTATTTGCGAGGAACTGGTTCAGAGTAGCAAAGTGGTACTGATTGCTGCCTTGATTCCCTTGACTGCCTTGATTGCGCTCTTGGAGGATTTGCATGATCAACTGTGTGTTTGCATTAGTAGCGGCCATCACAGCTTGCCATGCTTCCGGAGGAGGCGGAGGTGGAGGCGGGTCAGGATTCGGAGTCGTGCGCGTTGGAGGAGCCATCCTGAACAGGTTGACCACCATTAGCACACAAATAGACAAATATTGAAGCTGAATCCAACGGAATGAAAATTGCAACATAAAGTCTTCACATCCGAACAAAATGAACGAATGCACTTCTCTTGAAGTGGTCACATATTCCTAAATTGCGAAGCAACGAAGAATCAGGTAGAAGGGGTAAAACAACGAGGGATGGAATCAACATATGACGTCGAAGCAAAACGAATGCCACAACTCGAAATAAAACCAAGGGTTGGCTTGCGGAATAAGCCGGAACAAATACATGATAGAAATTTCGTCCGAAGTTTTCGTGGTGGGACCTACACGGGCTCGATCGTACAGCACCATCATGTACAAGGCAGTGCACATGACATACGAAGCGTCCCTGAGTCAGCATAGCCAAGGACTCTTTAAGACACAACAAGACCACTGTAAAATCGACCGTGAATAGGCGAACCACTAGACGTTGAACCCCAATTTCATATCATACATCTATGGGAAAGATATCCTAAGACTACTTGAATTCCCACCTATGAAATTCCCGAAATTTTCCCGGTTATGCAATCAGGTGTTGGGGATACAGGGGAGCATAATATCTCACTCAAGCTAGCAATCCTACATCCAGCTGTATCCATCCTTCAACACATAACCAAGAAACCTTCGGAAACCATCTATCTCAACCTTCGAAAAGCATCCGTTATACAAGTTATGGCGATACTCTCGAACTCTCGCCCCAGTACTGGGTGGCGTCGAGGTTATCTCACCAACGAACTGCATAAAGGAGATTTTCGATGTCGCGCACAAATCTCAAGTATACCAGAATTGCAACGATAAAATTGTGACGACAACACCTCGGAGCTCAACTCCCCGGGACACTGCCACAACCCCTAAAGACAGGAGGCACCAAGAACAATGTTCTCATCACAAAACCATCGGAACAAAACCAAGATACTCGCGTGATCCTAAATTTTTTTTGTGAAATTTGAGAAGAGAAGAGTCAAAACTCTACATCAGGATGCCTTACCAGAGCGATGAGGAGGCTGGGAAGTAAAAAGAATTCCTAAGCTCTCCGATATATAATTCCTAAGGACTCAAAACATTTTTCTAGACACAACTCGGCTGCTAAAAACGATCAAGCAATGGGGGCTCCTAAGGTCGGGGAAGGCTCTGATTACCAACTTGTAACGCCCTCGATGCGGCTATATCTCCCACGTGTCGAGGCACGACTTAGAGGCATAACCGCATTGAAAGCAATGTCGCAAGTCGGGAAATCATTACACATCCCATGTACATAAATAATATAAAGGGGAGAAACGTAGTTGGCTTACACTCGCCACGTCACATCAAAGTACATAAATAACATCCATCATACAAATCACTCATGGCCCGACTACGGTGCCAAAATAGAAAAGACACCCAACATGCGACAAGGCCCTGAATCGATAACCCCAACTAGGCACCACTACTGATCATCCGGAAAAGACACGTAGTATCGCTGAGAGTCCTCGTCGAACTCCCACTTGAGCTCGTAATCGTCAACTGGAGTAGAAACACCTGGACCTGCATCCGGAGTTGTAGTATCTGTGAGCCACAGGGACTCAGCAATCTCACACCCACGCGATCAAGACTATTTAAGCTTATAGGACAGGTACGGCAATATAAGTGGAGCTGCAGCAAGCGACTAGCATATATGGTGGCTAACTTATATGCAAATGAGAGCGAGAAGAGAAGGCGAAGCACGAGCGAGAAGCTAAAGGAACATCCTGCGCAAGCATAACTCCAACACCGTGTCCACTTCCCGGACTCCGCCGAGAAGGGGCCATCACGGTAACACACACGGTTGATTCATTTTAATTAAGTTTTAGTTCAAGTTATCTACAACCGGACATTAACAAATTCCCGTCTACCCATAACCGCGGGCACGGCTTTCGAAAGATCAATCCCTGCAGGGGAGTCCCAACTTAGCCCATAACAAGCTCTCACGGTCAACGAAGGAATAGACCTCCACCCAAGACACACCGATCAGACTCGGTATCTCGGTACAACAAGATGATTCGACAGGTTAAAACAAGTCCAGCAACACCGCCCGAATGTGCCGACAAATCCCGATAGGAGCTGCACATATCTCTTTCTCAGGGCACACTCAGATGAGCAATCCGTACAACTAAAACCAGCCCTTGAGTTTCCCCGAGGTGGCGCTGCACAGGGCTCTAGTTCGGACCAACACTCAGAGGAGCACTGGCCCCGTGGGGGGCTAAAATAAAGATGACCCTCGGGCTCCGGAAACCCCAAGGGAAAAGGAGGTAGGCGGCAAATGATACAACCAATGTTGGGCATTGCTGGAAAAGCTTTAATCAAGGTGAACTATCAAGGGGTTCCCATTATAGCCCAACCGCGTAAGGGACGCAACAATCCGGGAACATAACACCGATATGACGGAAACTAGGGCGGCAAGAGTGGAACAAAACACTAGGCGAGAGGCCGAGCCTTCCACCCTTTACCAAGTATATAGATGCATTAAGATAACATAGCAATATAATGATATCCCAACAAGTAAATAAATGTTCCAACAAGGAACGGCTCCAATCTTCACCTGCAACTAACAACGCTATAAGAAGGGCTAAGCAAAGCGGTAACATAGCCAATCAACGGTTTGCTAGGACAATGGTAGGTTAGAGGTTCAATCATGCAATTGGGAGGCTGACAAGCAAGTGGTAGGAATCATAGCAGTGGCAAAGCAAAAGAGCGAGCAAACTAGCATAGCAAAGATAGTGATTTCGAGGGTATGATCATCTTGCCTGCAAAGCTGTCAGAGTTGACTGGATCCTCAAAAGCACACTCAACGGGCTCCTCGTTAGCGAACTCGTCTCCCGGCTCTACCCAACAACACAAACAAGCAACAAGGATACAATCAACCACGTGCAAGGGCAACAATAATATGCAAAGACGGTATGCTATGCGGGATGCGATGCGGGATGCAAAATGCAAGACGTTACAGAAAATGCATGAACTTGGCCTCAACTTGGAAAACCAAGTGTGCCACTGGATAGAGGGGAAGAAATCACCTGAAAACAATATAAAGATCATAGGAATCGGAGCTACGGTTTGGAAATGGCGAGCGTTTTACGAAATGAACCGATCTGCGATATACAGCAAGTAGGCTCCTAAATGCAATGAAATGAACATGCTACAGCCACCAAACATGAAAACAAAATACATTTCAGTGATGTACACAAGATGATTAACAAAACACTAGCACTGATTCATAGGCAAATTCATCCATTAAGAGGTTCAAACAAGCATGGCAAAAACGCAAACGCAAAACAGATTCCAGACTTAGTGAAATTAACACTAGCCTGAAATTTCAGATCACGAAGCCCTCTTCGGAGCAGCAAAACAACATGATACAAAACCTGAACATGACAAGTAAGAATATGGCATGGAGCTACTCAACAAGCTTAACAAAACACCCAAAGTGACCTGGGGCCAAAAGGGTTCACCAAAATACTCTACCGAGCTCACGAACATAGCTCAAACACAATCAGTTTTCAGACTTAGTGAAAACTGAGACATGCAGAAATTTAACTCAAGAAGGCATGTAAACGAGCTCGATGCACTCACTACGGTGCAAGTCATGGCAAGGAAAGCATATAACCAGCAAGAAGGCACAATATGCTAGCTACACATGGCAAGAACAAAGGAATAGCATGCATGGAACACTAACGGTAGCATCGGCAAAATCGCAAACAAGTTGACGATCTACCCAGATTAACAACGAATCAAAAGTTGAGCTCGATTGAGTCAACCTAGAGCACTCCACATATGCAAACAAAGACATGGATGGACAGAGCATAACATAAATATAAAAACTCCCTTACTGATCATCCTCAAAAGAGGCACCAATCACTAGGAAACAAGCTGGACATATAGCACCAGGCGGCGGGGCGAGGCGGCTGGGCCGCGGGGGCTTCCCGCGGGCCTGGCGGGCCGGCGGCGGCGAAACGGTCCCCCGGGCCACGTGGCGGCGGCTGAGTGGCGGCGGGGTGGTGGACGCTGTCTGGCGCGGGCCGAACACGTCCGTCGGCGGCGGAGGAAGGAGATCTGTTTTTTTAGGAGGAGGACGGGGAGGAAGACGAGATCCGAAATGGGGGGGTGTATATATAGGCATAAGTGGAGCTAGGAGAGTCCAAATGAGGTGCGGTTTTCGCCCACGCGATCGTGATCGAACGATCTAGGACATGGAGCAGAGTTTAGTGGGTTTTCGGACAAATTTGGGCGGGTGTTGGGCTGCAACACACACGAGGCCTTTTCGGTCCCTCGGTTAACCGTTGGAGTATCAAACGAAGTCCAAATGACCCGAAACTTGACGGGCGGTCTACCGGTAGTAAACCAAGGCCGCATGACAAGTCTCGGTCCAATCCGGAAATGTTTGAACCCCACACACAAAAGAAAGCTAGAAATGGCCACCGGAGGAGAACAAAGCACCGGAATGCAAAACGGACAACGGGGAAAATGCTCGAATGCATGAGATGAACATGTATGCAAATGCAATGCATGAGATGACATGATAAGAGATGCACGAAAAATAAAAACAACACACGGAGACAAAGACCCGAACCCGAGAAATAAATATAACTTAGCGCCGGAGACGGCAAGAGTTGGATACAAATATGGAAAGTATATCTGGGGCGTTACAAAACCGGAATGCATTCCATAGATAATCTGACTACTTTTTATGTTTTCATGATCCTCAAATTCTGAACAACATCATAATGATTATGAGCTTGCGCGCATGAAAAGAATAAAGCAGAACAATGCCATGGCTGTCAAACTTGGCATTAAGGGACTGAAATCAAGTCTGGATGCAATGCAATGCAAACACTCTCCACCTGCAGATTCATGCTCAGAATATGATCCTAACAGTGATTCTGAGCTAGAGGGAGACCTAAGTCAATGTAGCTCCCTAGTGGAGGAGTCAGAGGAAGATGCCCTATCTTATTCACCCATCAAGGTATTTGCTCTAACTTTCCAAGGTTACATTGCTCGCACATATCTTGCAACTGATGCTTTGCATTGCTTCTACTTTGTTGAACTGCCATTAGCATAGTTTACGCATCGTGTATGTGAATACGCCCTGCCTATCCATTTTCAGTACATATTCCATCTGTCATCATACCATATTTATCCATTCAAATGTTGTTCTTGTGTATCAGACATTCAAAAGGAAGAGGGCGATTGCTGATCGTGGAGGAGCACAAGCAAAGTATTTGGAAAAGGTAGTGGCACCTGATAAATCAAATAGCCCATTAGGTGTAGTTGCAATATCACCTAACCCACAAAATACCCCAACTCTAGCAGACTCTAGCCCTACTACACTGGTCATTTCTGATGCCCCAACTCAGCAGACCCCAACTGCAGCAAACAGTATGATTATGCCAGTTGACATAGCACCAGCTGTACGATGCAAAACCCCCATTCCAGCAAAGAGTACACCAAATCCAGTTGCCAAATCCCTTTTTGATCCAGAGAGAGCCCCAATTGCAGCAAATAGGACCCCTGTTCCATTTCTTCCCAGTTTAGAAGACAAAGCTTATGTTGTTGTCAGGAACTTTGTGCGCATCTCTGTCACACCCTAGCTAGTTCAAGCATTAGAATGTGCATCATGTTTAAATTCCTCTTAAATTTGAATTGGGGAAGACAGAACCCCCAACACACCCCCCCTTGGAAACAACTAGGGTTTACTAAAAATATTTTCAATGAACCTGAAATGCCCTTCTAAAAAGTTCACCCTCTTTGTCTTAGGTTAGAACCTCTGGCAAAATTGGTGCACAATTTTCTAGGTCAACAGAAGGTCATTCAATTAAATCATAAGTATTTGAATTTGGGCATTTAAATGCTATAAAATAATCTAAATGCTCAAATAATTCTGGGAATAAATGTTTCCTGTTGGAAATAATCTAAACAGAGGCCACATTTATTTTCAGGATTTTTGGAAATGTTTTAGTATTTTATTTAAAGCTAAACAGTTGTAGTTAAATAGAAAACAGAAACTAAATAAAAAAAGAGGAGAAAGAAGCCCACCTGGGCCTTACCTGTGCTGGCCCAGCCACTTGGCTCGGCCCAGCCTGCTGGCGCTACCAGTCGTCGTCCTCCTCGCGCCAGAAGGACGCGGAGCGCGTGGCCGGCGCCCGCGGCCACACGCCGGCCACCTCCTGCTTCCGCCGACGCCCGGGAGACACCCTGAAGTGCCACGCGACCCCCCACGTCTCCCTCTCGCACTCGCTCACTCTCCCCCTCGTCTCCCTCTCTCTCTCCCGCGACGGCCGAGCGCGTACCTCGCCGCCGATCGCCGTAGTTGCCACCACAGACACCCCCTCGCCCCTCCGACGAGCCCATTAGCTCCGCTCGACTCCCTCGTCCTCCCCACCGAGCCATGCATCGCCGGAGGCCCTTCATCGCCGCCTTCGCCCTCGTCTTCAACCTCGGGCACCCGAGCCATCTCCGGTCGAATTCGCCTCCGCCAGGACCTCACCGAGCCCGCTGACCCCCTCTCCGACTCCGCTGTGAGCTCCTCTTCCTTTCCCCCTAGTTCCCGTGCTCGATTACACCTCGTAGCCACTGCCCCCTCCGAGCCCGAGCGCTCCTCGCCGCCGGCCATGCCGCCGTCGTGGCTACGGCCGTGCAAGCACGCGTCCGAGCACCTCACCGTGCTCAGCGCAGCAACAGGGACCCGTAGCCACCACCAGTTCTTCCTCCCATGCACCGTAGCCTCGAAACCGACCTCGCCCGAACTCCGGCCGCCGCCACGAGCTCGATTCCGGTGAGCTCGCTCCACCCCAGCTCCTCCCACTTTCCCCACTAGATGCGCACGAGCCCCAGCTACGCGTAGCACGTCTCCGCCGTCGATTTGGTCACCGGAGGACCAAATCCGAAGCCCTCCGCCGTCTCGGGCCTCGCCGGCGTCGAGCCGCCGGCGAGTTGACCCAGTTTGACCCCTGGGTGGGCCCAGGAAGACCCCCCTGAGTCTATGACAGGTGGGGCCGGTCGGCTAACTAAATTAGGATTAGTCTTAATTAATTTTAATTAAATCAGTCACTGACATGTGGGCCCAGGCCCCACTGACAACTAATTAGTGTTAATCCAATTTTGCTAATTAGCTGAGAGGCTGACAGAAGGGGCCCACCAGTCAGGTTTGACCTGGGCTGGCGCCTTTGACCTGCTGACGTTACCCTGACGCAATGCTGACGCAGTAATTGATTTTCTGGATTTATTCTTATTCAGGAAATTCCAGAAAATAGTTCAAACTTCAAAAATTCATAGAAATTCAACCATAGCTCCAAATGAGATAAATTATATATGAAAAATTATCAGAAAAATTCAATCTATCCAACTGTAATGGTTTCATGCATGACAAAACAAGTTACCTTGTTGTTTAGGCAGAATAAGGAAAAGCACTATTAAGGCCATGTTTAATGAGCTAATATTTGAATCTTTGATTCAAATGAGTTCATTCCTTTCTAATATAACTTGCATTAGGCCAAGACACATTCATATTGCCATGTCATAGCATGCATCATATTGTTGCATATCGTCATGTGTTGATTGTATTATGATGTGTTCTTCGTGGTAGGTTCTGCCTCCGAGGATATCCACGAGTATCCAACTGAAGGGCAGTATCCCACTACCACTCCATCAGGGAAGCAACCATTGATCATTCTGATACAAACCCATGTTCTCGCTTCTGCTCTTGTTTACTTCATTAAGACAACGCGATTCAAACTGCTGTGTGCTACGGTAGTTGAAACCTTATCCTCTGCATGACCTGTCATTGCCACAGTAACTAGATGAAACCCACTAGCATGTGTAGGAGTTGATTAAGCCATGTATGTGATTCTTACCTTGCTATGCCTGCTATGCTTAGAGTTGTGTCAGGTCTGGTTCATCTGGGAGATGGGCTAGAGTGAAATGCTTATGCCGGTAATGTGAGGGATGCGTTGAACATGTTTTGGTAAAGGTATCGATGAGAGGCCATGTAGGAGTACATGGTGGGTTGTTTCATTGAGGCCGTCCCTAAGCACTGAGATCTGTATGCGTGATTTAAGATTCAGCTACTACCACACATTGGGCCCTGAAATATGACCCCACTCGACTTACTGACCCCTCTCGCCTCTGTCCAGGAGTTGCAACTAGTTTCTGGTGTTTGTAGGACACGTGTTGGCGGCCGTGCATAGCGCTGACCCTAGGGGTGGGCTATGTTGCGGTAGATACACCATGGAACGATGTACCGAGTCACCCGTTTGGTGCCGCGGGAACCCTATTCACATCGTTTGGGGCCGTTGAGGACACCCCGGCCGGATTTCCTTGCGGATGGAACCTGAATAGGCGATAAACCTGGACTAGAGACTTGTGAGGTTAGTCAGGTCGTGGTCTACACCCACGTCGGTTTTCGCTTGAAGTCTGCCGAGCACATGTCGTGTGCAGATGCTAAGTGGTGGAAACATGTGTGACAAAGTACACCCCTGCAGGGTATAAAACTATTCGAATAGCCGCGTCCCCGGTAAAGGACTACTTGGTTGCATATACAGTTCATAGACAAGTTAATGGATACTACTAAAAGACTCAAGATAAAGTGTGAGTACCGAGGATGGCCCTCTCGTAGGATGACGAGGAAGGATCCCCGATGGAGTATTGTGTTGGTGAGTAGTGGACTCGTGTGCGAAAACTATTTTACTGGTGAAGTTCCGTAGGATAGCTTAGCCAAGAGTCAAAGCTGGCTTGCTGCATCAACCCCACCGCCTTCTTGAGAATAAGCATGTATAGTAGGTTCTGATGTAAGACTTGCTGAGTACCTTTGTACTCATGTTTTGCTTATTTATTGTTTTCAGACAACAACACTGCCCCCTCCGATGGGTTCTATGTAGACCTTGACGTCGACGAGTGACTAGCCACCTAGGTGGTGACCCTGGCCATGGAGGGCCTATGTAGATAGACAGGCTTCGAGATGCCTTCTTTCTTTCTAGAGTCTGTACCCAGACTAGTTGCTTCCGCATGTGCTTGTATGTTTGTATGACTTGAGTGTCGGGTCATGTGACCCCTATCTGTATGAACATGTTATGTATGGCTCTCTGGAGCCTTTAAATAAAGTACTTGAGTTGTAGAGTTTTGTTGTGATGCCATGTTGTATGTACTCATATCAGGCATATTGTGTGTATGATTGAAATGCTTGGTATGAGTGGGATCCGACAATCTAGTTGTTTATCCTTGACAGCCTTTCTTATGGGGAAATGTAGTCTAGTGTTCCTCGAGCCATAGTAGTCCGCTACAGCCCGATTCACCGGAGTCCTGCTAGCCCAGCACTACTGCTCAGGACACTTGACTGGCCGGCATGTGTTTCACTTCGTCCCTATGTCTGTCCCTTCGGGGAAATGTCACACGGTGACTTCCGGAGTCCTGCCTAGCCTGCTACAGCCCGGGGTTCCCCGGAGTCCTGTTAGCCCAGTGCTACAGCCCGGAATCACTCCTTGATGACCGACATGTTCGATGTGATTCATGTATGCCTGTCTCCATAGGTCTGTGCCGCTTTGGGTTCATGACTAGCCATGTCGGCCCGGGTTCTCTGTCATATGGATGCTAGCGACACTGTCATATACGTGAGCCAAAAGGCGCAAACGGTCCCGGGCCATGGTAAGGCGTCACCCATGGGATACCATGCGTGAGGCCGCAAAGTGATATGAGGTGTTACCGGCTAGATCGATGTGACTTGGAATCGGGGTCCTGACAATCTCTCCTTCATGGAAAGATTATACCGCAGACACAGAACAATTTCCAGTCTTCCTCCGCAACTTACGCGTAAGTAATGTACTAATGTTATTCATGGTCATTACTGCATATGTTTCTGCTGACAGAAGACACAAGATTTCATTCTTTTAAATAGGCGAGGCGCAAACTGGATTGTGATGACGAGCAAGGGTTGGTTGCGCTTTTCAAGCACTCGTTGATGAAGTATCGTTCCTACCTGAGGCAAGCGCACTTCGATGGCAAGCCTCTGAACAAAATTTCTGTAAAGTCTCCGGTGCTACATTTATCCGACGGTGACTGGAATAATCTTGTTACACATTGGTCTCGGCTGCAGCGTAAGGTATTGTCTATGATATCACATCACAATTTGAACTACATTTCTGCATTTGCCTTAATGTCTCACTTGTACGAAAACTGTTAGCAGAAGAACATTCGTTCTCAAGGGACCACAGAATCTCGCAACTATACTACACACTGCATTGCTCTTGTGAGTACCTCTTGCCCTGTATGACCATATTTACTTTCATAGCTGTTTGATTATGTAGCATCACTGCACATGTTAGCCTCATAATCGTCCATTTGGTGGACATTATAAGATCCGTATGGACTCTTACATAAATTTAGAATCAACCCAATGCTTTTGAAGAGGTTTAGCTCTGCAGTCCTCTTGTAAGGACTGAACGTGGTCTATCACTGTACTTACATTAACAGCTACTCCCTCTGTCCCATAATATAAGAACGTTTTGTACAGCACACCAGTGTTCAAAACACTCTTGTATTATGGGAAGAGGGATTGGTTCATTTTGTAGCATTCTTCATCTTATCTCCCTCGCCCGCCATTTACTAAAAAAGATCAGATATATATTTAATCTTACCAACAAGTAGAATACACAGACAATGCCAGTGCAGAAGTGCAGCCCATTGCTCTTGTCAGTACATGTTGTCCTATAACGCTTGTACTTCCAGGGATTGGTAGTTGATTATGTAGCATCAATCTGCATCTTATGTTCATTATCCTCTACCCTTCCAGTATTATCATATTTATAATTACTCTCTACAAAATGTAGAGTACAGGCAATGCTTATGAAGAAGATTTTGTGCTAAAATTCTTGAGTTATCCTTCCCTTGACATGGAGAAGGGCATTATAAAGTTGGTGTTAACTGTTAATGTAAGTCAGTCCTTCTAAAGCCTTTATCCTCAACTGCTGTTTAATTTGCTCATACTCCCTATCGTTTACTGCTGTTTAGTTTGCTGTTTCTACCAAAATGTTTGTTCATAAGAATCGTAAGTTCTAAGTTTTACTTGTAAAACCAAATTCCTTATTCATACTATGCACATTACTTAATACTCCCTATATGTATACTTGTTTTTGTGGATCTATAATCCAGTGTGTGGTGAAGCAGCCCACGTTTGCACCTTGTCATCTCCTGTTTTATCTTACTAATGTGGCTGATGATATGAACAACATGCCATGCACATTATCCAAAATAGATACAATGATTTTCTTTGCCCTTCATCTATGCTTGTTATGTTGACATGGTAATCCAGTAGTGTGGTGAAGCTCCCCGCATTATGAACAATGCCAAATTATGCTATTCATATTTTGAACAACTCTTTATTTTCTAATTTGAAATTGGATAGAATTGACAGAACAGTTATCATCTTTGTTTATACACGTGGAAAACCTGTCATCTCTCTGCTTTGTTTCAGGGTGATATGCCTGATGGCATGCACAAGTCTACTGAAGGCTGTGAGACAAATCGAACATATATTGCAGCAAATAAGGCAAAACATCTTGAAGATAGCGAGACAACCCCAAAGTCTTGTCTTGATGCAGTGTTCAAGTTACTTGACACTAACAGTCAGACAAGCTCACAAAATTCGTTGTCTGAATCAGTTCGACTTCTTCAGTCCCAAGTTCTAGCAGAAAGGCATTCTACAACTCAACTTCGACTTGAAGTCCTATCTCTAAGAAAGATTGCGGAGAACACCAATGAGAACCTCATCGCTAAACAGCTACACCTGGAAGCTATGACCGACATGCTAGGCCGGTCTCACAGCCTTGCTCAGCAGCTTGCGCAGCAGTTCCCCTGCAAGGCTAACCTTTCTTGAACTGTCTTGGAAGTGGTCTCGGTTCAGTATTATTTTGTTACGCTGCAATGGTGCCCAGTTTTTGTAATCTGCTTCTATGTTGCGCTTTATGATCACTGGTGGCGAACTTCGATGCCCAGTGGATGTAATATACCTTAAACCCTTTATTGTATAGTGTAGGTTTATTCTAAGTAACTATGCCGTAATTTCTTTATTGTATAGAGTAGCTTTGTTCTTAATTCATACTAGTTACGCAGCAGCATGAAATGAACCCCGGCCCATGATTGTGCGAATCAAATCACGGGCTTTTAACAAGCGAAAATTGTCTCGGTCCTTGTTTGGCCCAATCAGATATCGACTGCGAGCAGGCCGGATGCAAAGAGGGCCGTAGTTAGGCCCAACTATATGACTGGCTTTTAACAGGCCGAAATTAATATAGGGCCGAAATGTTAAACGGGCCCTTAACAGGCCAAAACTAATATCAGGCCGAATTACTAAGTGGGCCTTTAGCAAGTGGGCCCAAAAGCATAGTGTCCAGTTGACGGGCCGAATCTGATATGGGCCATAATTGATCCCAAAGCCTCTTAAAGGGCCGAACCTGATCTGGGCCGTAATTTGGCCGAGAACGTGGTAGGCTTTTAACGGGCCGGATATCATATGGGCCACTATTAGGCCGGGAGCATGGCAGGCCATTAATGGACCGGATCAAATATGGGCCGGCATTTGGCCCAAAACATGGCAGCCAGTTAATGGGCCGACCTACTAGGGTCCTCAAAATCTTGTGGGCCTACAGCTGGGCCAGCCCATTAATGTCGGCGAAATCTCGTGGGCCTTTAGCTGGGCCGGCCCATTATGACCCGCAAGAATCTTGTGGACTTTACCTAGGCCGTCCCATTATGGCACACAAAAATCTTGTGGGCCTTTACCTGGGCTGGCCCATTATGGCCCGCAAAATCTTGTGGGCCTTTAGCTGGGCCAGCCCATTACGGTCCGCAAAATCTCGTGGGCCTTTAGCTGGGCTGGCCCATTATGGTCCGCAAAATCTTGTGGGCCTTCAGTTGGGCCGGCCCATTTAAACTTGTTGGGCCGTGCCACGTGTCGACATATCATAGGCGCCTATCTGACCCACTGACGAGCTGACATGTGTTTTGTCCGACCAATAAGAATTTTACACGTGGAAATTTCCCATTGGTCGGGGCTGTTAACGGGTTATCGGATCCAAAACCCGACCCGATAGCTTAACGGCGTTCCGTTACGGTGGATGCCACGTGTCGGTCACCCTTGACGAAAGCACTTCTGTGACGCGTGATTTATTGTCATGGAAGTGGACACTTTCGTGATGATAATTTTGGTAATGTCATGGAACACTTCTATGACAGCACAGGTATGACTATCTTGATTCTGTCATAAATTTGTCATGGATGTACATGCATGACAAAAAAGTGACCTACTGTGACAAACACGTATCATCATGGAAGTGTATTTTTTTGTAGTGTCACCACTCGGTAGGAATTTTCCAACTTACGCGAGTACTAGACTGCAGCTAAGCCTCTGAGTGGGAGGGTTGCTCACCACTCGGTAGGATTTTCTTTTAAACTTAGGCGAGTACTGGACTGTAGCTAAGCCTCCAAGTGGGAGGGTTGCCCACCACTCGGTAGGATTTTCTTTTAAACTTAGGCGAAACGGATTCGTAGCTAAGTCACCCACTGGGGGATTTTAGACGCAAATAAAAGCAACAACAATTGTTTAAGAGGACTGTAAAGCTCTTGTCTTTGATAAGAAAATTACAAAGGTACTTCTTATTACATTTTATTCGAATGGGTACTTAAGTGTAAAAGGGGCGGAGCAACTCCGCATTCCAAGCCCGTGGCTCGTCCTTCTTATGCTCGACATTGTAAAGGTGGTATGCTCCATTGTGGAGCACTCTGGGGACAATGGAGGGGCCTTCCCAAGTAGGAGCGAGCTTGTGTGGTTTCTGCTGATCCACTCAAAGAGCCAAGTCTCCCTCTTGAAAGGCTCGACCTTTCACATTTCTAGCGTGAAATCGACGCAAGTCTTGCTGATAAATGGTCGAACGGATCAAGGCCATCTCTCTTTCCTCCTCCAGGAGGTCGACTGCGTCCTGTTGAGCTTGCTCTGCTTCATCTTCAGAGAAGAGCTCGACTCGTGGTGCATTATGAAGCAAGTCACTCGGTAGAACAGCTTCAGCTCCATAGACCAAGAAGAATGGAGTTTGACCAGTTGACCGATTGGGAGTTCTCCTCAATCCCCAGAGAACTGGTGGAAGTTCATCAACCCAGGCGCCTGTTGCATGCTTGAGGTCTCGTATCAGTCGGGGTTTCAATCCTTTGAGAATCACGCCATTTGCTCTTTCTACTTGTCCATTCGACTGGGGATGGGCGACTGAAGCATAGTCGACTCGCGTGCCTTGGGAGGTGCAGAAGGCTCTGAACTAATCTGAATCGAAGCTTGATCCGTTGTCAGTGATGATGCTATGTGGAACTTCGTATCTAAACATCTTAGAACAATCAATGAACATAGTCCAGTGCTCCGAGTGAACTTCAGTCGGCAGTTGCTGTTCGATCCACTCGGCAAGGAAATACGCTATTGCTTGGGACTTGATAGCTTTCTTTGCTTCAAACTTGATGTCTAAGGGAAGGAGTTCAATCGGCCACTTTGCCACTCGACCAGTCGCATCTCTATTGTTCAGAATCTCTGATAATGGAGCGTCGCTGACGACTGTAATGGAGTGGTCAGAGAAGTAATGTGCGACCTTCTTCGTGGTCATATAAATCCCATAAACAAGCTTCTGATAATGTGGATATCTTTGCTTTGATGGAGTCAAAACTTCAGAAACATAGTATACTGGGCACTGAACTTTGTAAGCTTTTCCTTATTCTTCCAGCTCGACCATAAGTACTGTACTGACGACTTGCCCAGTGGCTGCAATGTAAAGTAGTAAAGGCTCTTTGCTGATTGGAGCAGCAAGCACCGGCTAGGTGGAAAGCAGGGCTTTAAGCTCTGCAAATGCTGCATCAGCTTCAGGAGTCCACTCGAACTTATCTAACTTCTTCATCAGTCGGTAAAGATGCAGTGCCTTTTCACCGAGGAGAGAAATGAATCGACTTAGGGCGGCCAAACAACCAGTAAGCTTCTAGATATCATGCACACGCACAGGGCGTTTCATCCGGAGTATGGCACCCACTTTCTCTAGGTTAGCGTCGATCCCTCGTTCGGAAAGGAGAAAACCGAGTAATTTTCCGCCTGGAACTCCAAACGTGCACTTTGATGGATTAAGCTTGATATCGTACCTTCTGAGGTTGACAAAGGTTTCAGCAAGGTCAGCCAGTAGGTCGGAACCTTTACGTGACTTGACCACAATGTCATCCATGTATGCTTCTACATTCCGACTGATCTGAGTGAGTAAACACTTCTGAATCATCCGCATGAATGTGGCTCCAGCGTTCTTCAAGCCGAATGGCATAGTGACATAACAGAAGCACCCAAATGGGGTGGTGAAAGCTGTTTTTATCTCATCGGGTCCATATAGGCGGATCTGGTGATACCCGGAATAAGCGTCCAAAAAGGACAAACGCTCACACCCTGCGGTGGAGTCGACTATTTGGTCGATGCGAGGGAGAGGAAAGTGATCTTTCGGGCAGGCCCGATTGATATGTTTGAAGTCAATGCACATGCGAAGAGAATCGTCCTTCTTTGAGACCATGACAACATTAGCTAACCACTCGGAGTGATAAATATCTCGGATAAACTCAGCTGCTAGGAGCCGAGCCACTTCTTCACCGATTGCCTTTCTTTTTTGTATGGCGGACCGTCGAAGGTGTTCTTTTACTGGTTTCACTTTTGGGTCAACTCGCAAACGATGCTCAGCCAGTCCCATGGGAACACCTGGCATGTCAGAAGGTTTCCATGCAAAGATGTCCCAATTCTCACGGAGGAACTGGACGAAAATTTCTTCCTATTTGGAGTCGAGTGTTGCTGAAATGTGAGTCGAAGCAGCATTGGGATCCATGGGGTGAATATGAATCGGCTTCGTTTCACCAGACGATTGGAATGCTGAATCTGTGGCAGGCTTCTTAGCTCGCAACAAATCACTCAGATCTGCATTTTTTTGATACTCCTGTAATTCCACTATTGCCATGTGTGCATCAGCGATCTTTGAGCCCTTCTGGAAGCACTCTTCTGCCTTCTTTCGATTGCCAGTGATAGTGATCACCCCTTTAGGACCAGGCATCTTTAATTTGAGGTACACGTAACATGGTCGAGCCATAAAACGTGCATAAGTTGGCCTGCCCAGAATAGCATGATAAGCACTGTGGAAATCCATGACTTCAAATGTCAACTTTTCTTTGCGGTAATTCTTGGAATCATCAAAAACTACATCAAGGGCGATCTGGCCGAGTGACGCAGCCTTCTTTCCAGGAATAACTCCATGGAAACTCATATTGCTTTCACCGAGTCTGGACATCGGAATGCCCATTCCTTTCAACGTCTTTGCATACAGTATATTTAGACCACTGCCACCGTCCATCAGAACCTTAATCGATCGAGTGCCTTCGACTACTGGGTCGACCTCCAGCGCTTGCCTCCCAGGGGTGGCTATGTGCGCTGGGTGATCGGACTGGTCAAATGTAATGACAGACTGAGACCATTTCAAATAATTGGGTGTCACCGGAGCAACCATATTCACCTCTCTGTTGTTTACTTTCAGTCGACTCTTACTCTCAACATCTGCAAAAATCATCAGAGAGGAATTGACGTGGGGGTAACCATCATCGTCCTCTTCCTCATCCTCAACTTTGTCCGATTCCTTCTCCTTTTTCCTTGGGTTGTTTCTCTCGGAATTGCTAGATTAGGAGTCGACATTGTCGAGTGGTATGCTTCGGGTAGATGAAATTACCCTCTTCATCTTTCTTAGTGTGAATGTGGCATGGTAAATCTAGCACATCATTTCCATCTAGATCTTTTACTTTCTTGGGGTTCCATGGTCCTTTGGGTTTCCCTTTGAACTTTCCTTGAGTCACGGCTAAGGCTTCTCCAGGAGCAGCTAGCTCGGCTTTGCGCTTCTGCTTCCGACTGGAGTTCCCTCCTCCGGTTTCGTGGGCAACTGTTTTGTGCTTGCCACTTCGGAGTCGGTCTTCCTCTTCACCATTAGCGTATTTGGTGGCAATCTCCGTCATCCGAGTCAGAGTCATATCTCCTGTCCGACCGAATTTCAGATTCAATTCCCGATACTTAACGCCTTCTTTCAAGGCACAAATTGCTTGGTGATCTGACACATTCTCCACTGTATGGTGTAATGTGATCCACCTCTGGATATAATCTCTCAGAGTTTCATCCGGTTTCTGAACGCAATATTGTAATTCTGTCAGCCCTGCTGGCCATTTGCAAGTACCTTCAAATGTTCTGACAAATACCCGGGCAAGATCTTCCTAAGTATGAATACTACCAGGCCCTAACCGATTCAGCCACGCCAATTTGTACAGCCACTCGATAATCCTCAAGCCAATTTTCAAGCTTGGACTCACTAGTGAACTTACTGACTCCGGTCGCCAACCTGAAGTTGGGAGGAATCACCGCAGCCCTGATGGCTCTGCTGAAGCACTCTGGACCTAAGACATGCACTCTGCTATTGGTTGGAAAATCTCTGTCGTGGCCTTCTCTGTGATCTCTGTTTCTGTCAACCAGACTCTGAACGAGAATAGATCTTGCATCAAAGCCTGGTTCTCTAGGGTCGACTGGAATCCTTCGTCCACCACTGTGAGGACGTCTGTCATCATGCTGCCGAGGCACGTATGACCCACTCCTTGGGGGAGGCATGGGCACTCGACGATGATCATCGTGATCGAGTCGGTGATCATACTGCTCACGGTTTCTGTTCTGATCTCGCCGGTCCCCACGTCCCTCACGCCTCGGGGGCGATCTTGGGCTGTGAGCCAACTGGACTGTGTCTGCAACGACGGATCTGCTATGGATCCTATTCCGCGACTGAGATACTGCTGTATTCTGCTCCCCCGCTGCTCGGAGCAAAGCACGGATCTGCACCAAACCTTGACCAGCTTCTGACTGGGAAGGTTGAATTGACTCCGCTATTCGGGCCGCAGCTGCGAGATTCTGGATCGGAGTTCGGTATACCTGAGTCGGAGGCGGAAAAAGTTGACGTCGACTGTACTCGGGGATACGCTGCAGAGTATGCTCATCGAGTGCACGCTGGAGGTTCTCCAGTCGAGTGCGCTCAGCCAAGTTAGCCAGGCGCGCCTCCTCCAAGGCCTGGGCCTCAGGGGTTTCTCCAACGATAGGAGTGTGAAGCGCATCCATGTTCCGGCGGCGAAGTTCTTCCCTCCGCTGCGAAGAGAGGGGTTCAGGGCGGTACTCATCATGAACACGCGACGGATCGCCGCCCCCCATCGCATCCTTCTTCCTGGGTGAAGCTAGGAGGACTGCGTGGTCCATTGACCATCAAAACTTCCGCCGCAGGGTCGCTGCTGTCGCACTCGGATGCAGTTTCTATAGAGCCAGTCGACAGGTCGAACAGGCTGTAGAGAGTTTTGTCGGGCTCGATTGCTGTGACTTGAGGGGTGGCCGACTGGCGATACACCGCATGCCTCACCCACCGTTGAAGCCTCGATCGACCGGAACGTTTGCTCCGGCGGGCTGCTCGGAGTGAGGTCAACACAGGAGCCGACCGATACTGAGTCGACGGCTACCGTAGGAGGACGCCACGGACGCACGCGCAAAAGTGCGTTGCCCCGCGGACGGGGAGCGCCTCGACGTCGAGTGGCACTTCTTGGAGCCAAGAGGAGTCGTCGGCTACGAATACGAGCACGCCGAGACGGATCTCGTGGCCCTCGGCCAAACCTCTACCTGAAACCATGTTGATGGGGATTGGAAAAATCGCAACTTCTCCAACAAGTCGCTAAGACACCGCCCCAAGGTGGGCGCCAACTGTCGTGGTTCTAAGTCTGACAGTAGAATGGGGAGTTGGACTATAGATGCAAGATCCTAGCTATGGAGGAGTTGTACATGCGAGTTTTACGAGTTCAGGCCCTTCTTGGAAGAAGTAACAGCCTTACGTCTCGGAGCCTGGAGGCGGTCGACTGGATTATATGCGTGTGAGTTACAGGGGGTGCGAACCCTTGTGCCTGTGGAGGGGGGTGGCTTATATAGAGTGCACCAGGACCCCAGCCAGCCCACGTCACAGAGGGTTTAAGGTACATTGAAGAGAGAACATTACTGGTAACGCCCACACTAAAGTGCTATAAATGACAATTAAGCCTATAAATAAATGCTCGACCGTTGCTCATGCAGAGTGGCTTTAGCTCTTCTGTCAATCGAGTGACTTTTGCGACGGCCGAGTGACATTGATTCTTCCAAGTGGAATGTCTCTGGTCGACTGGATGATGATACCCTTTGAATGATCCTGGCTTTAGGGTGATGTCCTAGGGGAGGATGTCTAGGTCAGGCCTATGACCCTACCCTAGGTACATAGCTTCATCACCGCCCTCCTCCGCCAATTCAAGACGGATGAACCCACTTCAAGATGCTCTTCCGCACGTCGCGCCTCCGTTACCTACCCCGCACAATGCATGCAACATACATGGCTGAGGATAAGAGCACGCTGTGGGAAGAGTAATTTGGCGGTTTCGACCAGTGCGTTAAAGTCATTCACGGGCCATCACTGCTGCGGACCCACCATTGTTGACTTTACACCACGCGTGGGGAAATTGGAAACCGCCCCCAAGATCAAGACTAATGAAGCAGCAATGGAAAACTTCAAAGGGGCCAACACCTTCAGCAGCCCTACATGTGCACATATTAGGCCCTACCCCGCCGACGCTCCACAGCGTGATCGGAGCAGGCCCCGGGGCTTTTGTCGGTGCAAAAGACCTCGGGTATGTTGCCCAACTGTGCATAGGCACAAGATCAAGATTGGAGCACCAGCTTAAGCCAGAGGTTGACGAACCAAGAGACTCCAAGAACCAACATGCAGCTCAGAGAGATCAATATCGAGCCAAAGGGACAAGATATCACCAAGCGAAAGGGCCTCCCTCTTCGGGCAGACAAGCCCGGCAAGGGGCCAGGCCACCACCGAAAGCAAGCAGCCAAGACTCCCCGGCAGCACCTGCCAGGGCTTGCGGGGCCTGAACCACCCCGCCAACCATGCTAGAACGACCCACGTCTTCAATCAGTGCAGTGTCAAGCCGCAAGGTGATTATGTGGCAGCATTCGCCACATGGCAGCCATCTCCTACAGAACAAACCCATAGGTGACACCCGTCCAGCGACGTGTCAAGAAAACAGGAGCGAAGCTGGCAAGATAAGCCTGGCAGGCCTTGCTGGGCAGCTAGTGATGTGACACTGAGCGGTGCATTTAATGCACTCTGCCAGCCCACAGAGTTAGGTATGATAACACTTTTTGCTATCATATTAGTGGGTAATGACTGTTTCTTCCACTGTGGTGACTCCTTAATCTATAAAAGGAGGCCCATGGCAATCGTAGGAGGGAGTTAGAGGTTTCGAAACTAGACAAAACCCAAGCCATCATACGCTTGTGGTCACCATAGCCTTGAGGCAAGCCTTGCCAGGCTAGTGTACCATAAACCACCGCGTTCATTTCTACCATCAATCCACCAAAGCAAGAGTAGGGTTTTACGCCTCATGGAGTCCCGAACCTGGGTAAATTGCTTGTGTGCTCTCTGTCATGCTGCCGCGCGGTGGTCCGCTCTTTGTGCAACACGACGTCCCCCTCCGAACCAGCAAGGGGCCCCCCGGTCCCATAGGTGGCCGCGGATATCCCGTGAGAAAATCATATTAAATTTTTAGAGCATTCTAAGACTTTTATTTTTTTTCCATTTCTTTATTGCACGGGAAATTCAGAAAACAAACAAAACATGGCATTTTATTTTATTTAACTAATAAAAACAAAAATTAGGGACAGAAGCTAGTGCTTAATAAATCCATCAACTTCATACCTCTCAAAAATTATCCATTAATAATGTCGATCAAGTCTTATTAACAACCACTTTTGATTAGCATGAAGCCGAAGAACTTTCATAAATCACTAAGTTACCTCAATAGGGATATGAATGTCCCTAACAATAAGAATTTCATATTTGTTTTTAACAGTAGGTAGAGGTAGTTGAAAACTTCCAATAGTGATTGTTGTAGATTTTTCAATAACATTAATACCATTCACTTGGAATTGTTTCTTCGGAAAGTGTACCGTATGCTCATTACCATTGATATGAAAAGTGACCTTGCTTTTATTGCAATCAATAACAGCCACTGCAGTATTCAAGAAGGGTCTACCAAGGATAATCGACATGTTATCATCCTCGGGCATCTAAAGTATAACAAAGTCAGTCAAAATAGTAAAATTAGCAACAACAACGGGCACATCCTCACAAATACTGATAGGTATGGCAGTTGACTTATCAGCCATTTGCAAATATATTTCAGTAGGTGTGAGTTTATTCAAATCAAGTCTTTTATATAGAGAAAGGCATAATACTAACTCCAGCTCCTAAATCACATAAAGCAGTTTTCACATAATTTCTTTTGATGGAGCAAGGTATAGTTGGTATTCCCGGATCTCCGAGTTTTTTAGATACTCCATCTTTAAAAGTATAATTAGCAAGCATGGTGGATATTTCGGTTTCCAGTATTGTTCTCTTATTGGTGATGATGTCTTTCATGTATTTTGCATAAGGAGGAATTTTTTAATATATCAGTCAAGCGAGTATGCAAAAA
The DNA here is from genome assembly GCF_003073215.2 of Triticum urartu. Classification (NCBI taxonomy): domain Eukaryota; kingdom Viridiplantae; phylum Streptophyta; class Magnoliopsida; order Poales; family Poaceae; genus Triticum; species Triticum urartu. Next base: position 391,743,687 of record NC_053027.1, on the reverse strand, counting down.
GAGTGGCCTAAGAATTTCAGCAAAGCGTTCAAATTCCTCATCATCTTTCTTTTTAGTCAACTTAGGTGGAAAGGGCATAGGTTTTTGAACCCACAGTTCTCTTTCTTTACCGTATTTTCTAGCAATAAAGTGTCTTTTATCATATCTTGTATTCTTGGGTTGTGGGCTATCAAGATCAACTGCAGGTTCTATCTCAACAACATTGTCTGGTTCTTTACTATTTGTTTGAGTATTTTCATGAACCTCATCATTTTTTTTCATTATCAGAAGGTGAGTGTTCATTACCAAACTGAGTTTCAGCATCAGAGATAGAAATTTCATTATCATTATCAGGAGGTTTTTCTACTTCACGTTCACTAGAGGCATGCAAAGTCCTATCAATCTTCTTCTTCTTTTTCTTTTTAGAAGGACTACGTGCATCAGTGTTAACTCTTTGAGAGTCTTGTTCAATTCTTTTTGGGTGTCCCTCAGGATGATGTAACGACCCGAAACCGACGCTCGAGACGCCTTCCATTTTTCTTGTTGTCGCTATGTGTTTTATTTGTTTGTTGCATTCATCATGTCCTCATTTGCATTGCATCGGCACTCCATTGCCGTCATGTTTTAAAAGTTTGCCTCCGTTCGTACTTGTCGTGCCCCCCTTGCCTTCGTTGACCGTTTCGAGAGCAACCGGCTTTTTCGAGTCCCTCTTGTCTGGCCGCATAATCTCTTTGCACAACGCATCGACCCCTCCCATGCGTCCGAAGGTTGTCCCGAACCCGACCCCCTCAGTCATCCTCATTGGGTCCGAATCATCCCCAAACATCCCTAAAATATCTTTAGTTTTTCATTTGGACTCTCTAGACTAGATTTTTCTTCGTCCATCCGATTTAGATCAAAGGCCTTCCATTAGTCTGCATTTAGATTCACTTCCTATATAAACTAGACCAACCCTAGAATCTAGGGAGATGTCCCATCGGTCCCTCTCGGCAGCCATCACTATCTTCCTCGGGATCCAGATCCACCCACTCTCCCTCGATTTCCCTAGCGAGCCAACCACAACATCGTAGCCGCCCGAATCATGCAGCGCCCCTCCTTCTCCTGCCCGAGCCATGCCTCGTCCCTGCCCCCCTCCTCGCCTCGCCGTCCGACCACCAGTGCCGCCGCCGGCAACCACAAGGCCAGTCCCTCGCGCGCTGTCCTTATCCTCCTTCCTTCTTTTCTTCTCTGCGTCCCTGCTCAACTCCCTCTTGACTCTTCACCTTCTCTTCAAGCCTTCCTGTGTTCCTCCTCGTCCCCATGCCTTTGTTTCACTGGAGACGAGACCCATCACCACCTAAGTCAACCAGGGCCTCAGCCGTGCCCGTGCCCTCCTCCACTAGCTGCCCTGTCGGACCTCTCCTGCAGCTGAGCTCCCCTCCCTCAAGTGCCCGTCTCCTCTCATTGATCTGCCTCGTCCTGGAGCAAGCTCGTTGGCGTTCCTCATCATCCTCGCGCTGATGGCCGCCGGCCACCCAAGCAGCAGTCTCATGCCCATGCTGCATCCCACGAACCCGACGGCGACCTCGACCTTCAGCCCACACGAACGCGCCCCTGCTTCCTAGGCCTCCTAACACCTCACGCCCGAGCCCCATGGGAGAGGAGCACCCCGCAGCAGCGCTCGACCCTGTGCTCGTCTTCTTGCCCGGACGACCACCTCGCCAGCATCCTAGGGCCCGAGCTCTGCCGCACCATCGTTCGGATCCGCCGCCCTTCACCAAGTCCTGTTGCTGCCAAGCTCTTCTTCTGTCGAACCTTGGACGAGCACGCCGCCCCGCATTGACCGCTCTAGTGACCACGCCAAGTCCAGCTCTGCCTCGCGTCGGAGTTGACCCAGCCGAGCCCTCCTCTGTTGACCCGCGACCCCCGCACTCGGCTGACCCCGTCGTCTCGCCAAGGCCGGCCTCTGCCTCCTGTTCGTCTGCATCGAGCGAGGCGGGTTCATCCGCATTGATCCCGCGCGGTCAACGCACGCAGCGCAACGTCAAGTCCTAACCACAAGGCCCAGCGCCAGGCCTTCTCCGCTTCAGGTCGTGAGGCCCAATGTGAGCAGCCTAGATCCATCTATTTCGGCCCGGGTCACTATTTTTTTCCGCAAACGAATTTGCTAATTAATCAGAGAATTGTAGTTTTTCAGAAAATCCCTTAATGTTCATGCATATAATAACTTCATAACCGTACTTCGGATTAAAATAATCTATATATGTAAAATGCTTAGAATTTCATCTAGTTTCATAATGTGCAACTTTCATCCATGTTTGAAATGTCTAATATGCTATTCGATTAAATTTTCTCAAATACCATGCTAAAATGATTTATTTCATAACTAAATAACCGTAGCTCCGAATTTAATAAACTTTATATGTAAATGGGGTAGTAAAATGCATAGATTAATATGGTTGCATTACTTTGCATGTTTAACAACTCTAAAATATGATTTAGGGCAGAACAGTACCATATTCAAAACATGCACATGGGATTTTTCCGGAATTATTGTTTGTTGTTTCCGACCTCATTTAAACTTCCTTAAATGTGTAGTTTACTTATGCTTCACCTCTTACCATGTTTAACAACATTTAATATTGTTGGATACATAAACGAGAGTGAACTAAATATTTGAATGTGGTGTTTCGTCAATATGAAACTCGTTGCATATTGATCTCCACTTAATTTGTAGTATAGATTGTTGAACTTTGCCATGTGTTGGCGGATGACCCCGGGTAGGCCTAAGACGGCGAACGACGCTTCAAAAACATCGGGGCTAGCAACGCCCCTCAATCCGGCTCGCACTTGGACGGGTTGCTCAACCCGGCCAAGTCCCTCAACCCGGCCGAACTCACCATCCCGGCCGCCCGCCCGGCTCCCTGTCCGGCTGCTCCAACCGGCCTGCTACGCGAAGTCAACCACGACATCACATCCGACGCGACACCAACAAGACGGCCATACCGCGACCACTGTCACTGATAAATCATACACTATTCACTCGTCACACGCGACATCATGTACAGTGCTACTTGTCCCTGGGCACTATTGTATAAAGTGACCCAAGGAAGGCACTTTCTTGGAGAAGAGGTCACTCCCTTGACCAAGAAGGCATTGCCTTGGACAAGGGGACATGCACCCACACACACATAAAAGCAAGCAAGCAAGCTAGTCATCCATCCATCCCACTCACTCATGCATACAAGCTAGCTAGCCATCCATCAATTCGGCCACATACATGCATGCTCACCCACAGCCTTTGGCTCCCACGCCACACACCCACATACGCACAAGGCGCTCTACTGCTTTCTGTAATACAGCTTCAGGAGAAACTCTGTACTACTACGTATACACTGCATATATCATCAGACATGCAGGAGTAGGGGTATTATCTCTCTGGAGACCCCGAATCTGGGTAAATCACCGCGTGTTATTTTCCCAATCCCATCCCTTGATCTCTAGAACAGTCTTACCCCCACTTCAAGCCATCCCGTGGCATATGTCGTGGCACGAACCCGCCCGCGAGATAACCACAACAGTTGGCACCCACCGTAGGGCAAGCTACCGTGGAACCGCGGTCCGGGCAGGACCATCTTCGTCATCGTGAGCGCGGCGTCGCGCCGTCTCTCCGGTAACGCTCGGGGGCTCGACATCAACATGCCCCCGGGGCGGCCGCACGGGACGGCGCGCCCTCATCGCCGGTCTTGCCTTTTTCATCGTCATCAGCACGGCGTGGTCGTCATCTCTCCCGCAGCGCTCGGGGGCTCGACATCGACACAGCTTCGGAGCAGCCGTGCGGGACGGCGTGCCCTTGATACCGGTCCGGGCGACTCTTCACCTCGCTCCCGTGCCTCCGGCGTCTCTCCGTCCGTGCACCCATCCGCATGCTCGTTTCCGCGCCGTCGCATCCGCTCTCTTCCTCCCAGACAATGGCCATATATTACCTGTACGCTGGTTATACACAAGCCACACATGCCTCATACACGACTAGTGCCTTATCCAGATAATGGCCATACAATGACTATATATTAGTCAGACAAGTTGACCAGTACGCAGGCTGCTCCATCCGCGGCCATGCGCCAGCTCCACCACGGCTGTCTGGCATGCTGCCCGCCTCCGCCCACTTCGTCAGCTCCGTTGCTCCCTTCCCGTGGCCGAGTGATGCTGCAGCCCCATGCGCGCTGGGTTGCTGCTCCGTGCTGCTACAGCTGTGCTTCATCCCCTCGCGTCCCAGATCCTTGCCTTGGCCCTGAGTGCCCACCTCGCTATATCTATCCTCCCATGCAACCCTGCAGAAGCGCGCGCCGGACCGGCTCGTCCGCAGCTCCACCCTGGAGCGCCACCGCAACTCCCCCGGCGTCCACTCCTCCACGCCTGCGGCCGCCGCCAGCCCGCCTCGTCGCCATCCCAGCCACGTGCCCCGCGGGCCTCGCGTCGTCGCGGCTCCCTCACGTCGTCTCTGCTCCTCCCGCGCCGTTAATCCCCGGGCGGCCGCGCCTTCCCCGTCGTCTCTGCCTGGCCCACGCGGCTTCCCCGCCACCCCGCATGCTGGGTCCACGTGCGCCGGCCACTACTTGGTCCGGCTCCGCCCGTCCTCGCGCCGGCTCCGTCCATGGGCGACTCGGCCGTGTGCCGGCTCCGCCAACCCGGCCACTGGTCCTCGCCCGTGCCCGGCTGTTTGATTTCTCCGGCACCACCATGTTTTTCAAGGACTTTGCTGGTGCTCCTTCAGGTTCAGCAACCACCCTCTTCCTTTTTGATGTCTGATGCACAAGAACAACATTTGAGTGGAAAAACATGGTATGATGACAGATGGAATATGTGTTGATAATGGATGGGCATGGCATCTCAACATATATGATGAGTAAACTAAGCAGATGGCGGTGCAAAAAAGTAGAAGAAATGCAAGACAACATATGCAAGATACGCGCAATCAATAAAACCTTGACAAATTAGAACATGCACCTTGATGGGTGAACAGGACAGGCCATCTTCCTTTGACTCCTCGAGGTTAGAATAGTCATTAGGATGATATTATGAACAAGAATCAACAGGTGGTGAGCGTACGAGTTTCATTGCTTCCAGAATGACACTCAATGCCTTGCTGCCAATTTTGTAAGTCATTGCAGTGTTCCACAATATTCTTCTGATCCACGGATTCTGATATTCACTGTAATTGCGTATAATATCTGAGAACCATGAAAACATAAATAGTTGTGAGATTATCTTTGTAATGCAGATGATATTCTAATATAGGGGCACCCCTGTAAACACTTGTGTGCTATCACTGGATTCTGATGAGAGAGCTCATGTGTGCTGTAATATGGTGCGTGCATTTATATAATCTGGCACAAGTACAAAAAAAATAGGCTCCATTATTAAGGATAGCTGGCAGATGATAGGTTCATAATATACTGTACAGAGAGTTTATTGCCAAACCATGATAACAAGAGCACACAGCAACTAGGCAGATCATAGTGTACATAACAGGGGTACACCATAACCAGGATATATAAATCGGGAAAGTGGAACTGGCTGGAAATTACGATGTTGTATTGCCGCTAGTAATTGAAAGCCTATCGATCACGTACAGGCCAGCTCTACCAGCTGTTGACTGCAGATGTCCCTGCTCCCCTTCCCGACAAGGAACATATTGTGCTTCCCATACAGAACACCGCACGGGCCGCCTGCCGAACCACCGGCCCCAATGCTTGTGTTCCTCCGCCACCCCCAACCCCGCCCCCACCCGTGTTAAGTTTTCTTCATTCGACAAGGCCCCACCACCGCCCCCCACAACCACCGTCCCCACCCGAGCCCCTTCGATCACGCCGGCGAACTCCGGCGAGCTCTGAAAAATCGACTGACCCAATTTTGAAATTTAGTCTACTGTGATTTATCTAGTGTGGAATATAAAAGGGGAAAACCATAAGCATTGCGAGTATGGCGTTGAGCATGCCATGGCGGATCTGAAGGTGCAAACCAGACAAAGGAAACTTCGCAATCAAGACAAGAAATCAGAGTAAAGCAATGGCGATCTATTTTCTTACTGCGATAAATAAGTTGAGCAGATACGAAAGAGTACCGCCTCTGGTGCGGCGCCGTGTACGCATCTGCTGAGAATTTGACGGTGCTGTGGTAGCGATGGCTGTCGGCGGCGTGGAAGCAGATCTAGGAGGGTAGACGGTGGCGGTGGGGCGCGGTGGACGAGACGGTCGTAGGAGCGGCGCCGGCAAGGTGGACGGCGGCGGGGATGAAGTGAGAGGACGGGATGCAAGGATCCCGGTCCGAAGCCGTGGATGAGAGAGGTCAATCTCTTGTAATGGACGGTGGCGTCGAGGTATCAGCTCCGGCATGGTGGAGGAGGACGACGGTGGATGGGGTGGCGGACGGCGGCGGACGGAGGAGGGTGGGGTGGAGAGGGTGTTTTGGCGCCCACGGAGTACGAATGGGGAAAAGGGAGGTAGAGAGGAAGGGGGAACCATGTATTCAGGGCGCGCTTGTCTCAAATGCGAGGAAACTTACAAACTTAGCCCCCGTTTAAAATTTCTACTACATCACAGCAACACTAGTCGGTTGGGGATAGGACGGTAATCTCGCATACACCGAATATTTGCCGACGAGAGTTTGTTTTTGGCGCCCATCGTGTATGAATATGAATCGGGGAGGGAGTCGATTTCGGCCGAGGACACAATGTGTTTTGGCGCCCACCGTGTATGAATCCAGGTGAGAGGCAGTTACGTCACGTTTGGGTGAAATTACAAACCTACCCCTATCGAAACCTATAGAAATCCAGCATATAGGGTTTGCGTGGCAGGGATAGGCAGTAGTGATTTCCATCTTGCAGATTTTGGTTTCAGGCGGTTACTGTGACTTTCCCCGCTTCGTTCAAATTTTGCAGAGTGCATGTTTACCGTGCCAACTCAATTCGAATCCCATTTGTATTCTATTATTTTTCGGGCGAGATCCATTTTCAATTGGAATTCCATTCTATATACATCATTTTTTTATATATACCTTCAAAAGCACAACAAAGAATTTTGCTCCTTTATATGTATAATATGATTTACAAATACAACGATCTCGAAATCTTAAGGTTGAATTCGAAACTTAACCAAATTATGTTCTACTAAAATGTATGGATCAGTAATATCTACATATTAAATAACATAGATGTGCGTGAATTCATATGAGTATGCATGTTTGATAGATCAATTTTGGTTCGAGTATGGATTACATGTATCATCATCTCGAATTCAAATATTTGAATCCCTTTTTTGTTCACTCCTTTCACGCCCATCTTTCTCGCATGCATGCTCCTTCAGGTAGCTATCAGTCTCTTTTCTCCAGCTCACCCGCACGCTCACTTCATGTTGCTCCTATCCTCGCAAACATGGTATCTCGACGTCTCCCTTGAGAAGTGTCACACTCTCCCTATCATTATAAATTACACCGTTTTCATTATCTCTCACGTCTCTACTGTTCTCTGGTATCACTCGGTACCTAAGCTTTCTTTTTCATCGCCAAACACACAGTCTCCACTCGTCTTTCACTTTGTCTTTCTCTCTATGGGATTGTCTCACACACCCTATATGTCTCTACATATGACTCGTACCACCAAAATTACTCTCTCTATCTCTCCTGTAGAGACAACATTTGTTGCGGTCTCCTTTTCGTCTCCATCCCAGGCTAACATTATTCATTTGTTTACCGATCAGACAACCCCGACTACCATCTCTTCTCTCTCTCTCTCAAAGACACACACGCACAACTCCTTCTTCCACTCCCTTCCCGACTACCGTATCTCTCTCACACACACAAAACTCTCACTTTCTCACCCCGACTCGTATTTCTCTCACAAACATTTATCGACTAGCTAGCCTCTAGATAGGTTTATACACCCGCACACTCGTGCTTCCACCATCGCATACATGTCTCTCTCCCGCTCCTTGTATCTATGTAGATTTTTCTTCCCTTCTTGAGACACACCCTCTCGATCGTGCACACACACACTATCGCCTCATTTTAAGCTGATACCTTTCGCACACACACTCCTTGTGTCTTTGTCACACATGCACTCCGCCTCCTCCACTCGCCCTCTCTCTCATACACACATGGGCTTTTTGCAACAACTAGCAAGATGCCCATGCGTTGCACGGAACATCAAGATGCATTTGTATGAGTAGTTTATCTTCTGGGGGAAAAGGATGAACGAGGGAAGGCCTTATTTGCAAATGTGGAGAGGGGTGTGGGTATCTTTTTGCAAAATTGCCATAGTTTCCTTCCTATCCGTCAGATATAGATCGGACGGCCTATATTGCAGGATGGCAGGCACACGATCACCACCGACAATGCTTATTATAAGAGTAGGGATAAAAAATAGAGTTGGTGATGATGGTGGCCCTGCCATCCTGCAATGTAGGTCATCTCATTTATATCTGACGGATAGGAAGGAAAATATGGCAATTTACCCGCACTCTTCACCACATTTGCAGATAAGGCCTTCCCTCGTTCATCCTTTTCTCCCACAAGATCTTGATGTTCCATGCAATGCACGGGCATCTTGCTAGTAAGAGTAGAAATTAGACATATACCACTTCTCGAATCTTGAAACCAACAACATTCCTCCCTTATCTCATCAAAACCGCCAAAGGAATATATTTTGAGTGAAACATAACATATTTTTAGTGATATACATATTTCAAAGCTAGACTTTTTTTCTATCAAATCGGTGAATATGTATTAATCCAGTGGCGGAGACAGGCCTGGGGCAGCTAGGGCTATAGCCCCAGGCCTAGAAACAACTTCCTTTCTAATTTCTTCATGCAAAGCATAGAAAATCATAGAAGTTTATCACTCAACATAGCGCAGCCCCAGGCGTAGTCTGCATCTAGCTCCACCACTGTATTAATCTACTTTGATCGTGTGGCAACGCATTGGCACATTGCTAGTAGTTATTATAATTTTTTTGACACCAGACAAACGGTGGACTACATATACGAAGAGAAGAGGCGCACACACGCAGTCGGCCTCTCTCTATCTCGCACACATGAATGTTACGTAAAGGCGATGTTAACAAATAAACCCTAAAACCCTAGGGGCACAATTGCTGCATTCGTGGGTACCGGGTACGTGGTGGAGCACCTTTGTAGGAATAGTCAGCTCGCGTGATAATTTGATCCATAGGAGTTGATGGTCGGTACCACAGGTGAACGACTTGGAGCGCGGTGGCTCGCCAGTTGCCATAGATCGAGTAAGCACATTTGAAATATCATTTTTTAGCGGGGATAAGAGTTCCGATTTTCAATGGCGCGGTATAAGTAGTAAGTAGTTTTTAGAACGATTGGTATGGAGCAAAAATGGAATTCATAGTACTACGTACCTCCTTGGCGTATGGTTGTATGGTTTTTTTTGCGATGGAGGTTGTATGGGTTTATGTTGCGAGATGTTGAACCTGGTAGTTCTAGGGCAAATACTATGGTTTAGATTTAGATGCTGGTTTTCTTTAATGAAAATCGGAAGGGGAAACCCTTCTTCAATAAAAAAACTACTACCTCCATTCTGGTTTACTAGTCCCCATCGTACTTTGGGTCAAAGTTTGTCCACGAACTTTACTTGTAAAATGTGAATGGAAAACGAGATTTTGTTATACCCAAACAAAAAAGGACTGGAGGGAGTGATTGCTCTGACACGGACGCGACCTCTCATAGCGCAGGCATTGAACCGGCGCGCCGGCCAAGAGGGCCGCACTCGCTGCAGGCCCGGCTAAGCACGCCTCCTCGCCGCGTGCAACCAGCTTAAGACTGCCCCGCCTGCCTTCATTGAATCCGCACGTGTGCCTGCAACACGTCCTTCCGCGAGCCGGCAGGCATTTTAGAACACAAAAAATGACTAAAATATAATTAATTTATGCATGGTCTTGACTTGTTGTGCTCGCACTGGTAGCAGGAACTAGTAGAGGATTTTCTTTATTTATAACTCTCCTCAAATTTTTTGGCTTTGAAGTGAATCATGGTTGTGGACATTATGTATGAATGTGTAGATATCTGTGAACATGAGTTTGATGTGGAAGTTTAACTTGGAATGTCGGGCTTGCGCGTGAACTATACCATGTCCAATGCTTCGTCTGTTATTGTTTGGAAAGTAATTGCTGTTATTACATGACCCAAAAAAAACATTTTGTGCCACATCAGTAGATGCACGGATATCACAACAGGCATGCTGACTGGATAAACATTTGAACCTAGCTATTATGAAGGAAATTTTGTATTGAAAACAGTTTTAGATAGCAGGAGACGCCTAGCCTGCTCTGCCTCTCCTAGCTTATTTCTGGCTTCTTCCATCTCTTCTTTGGCCTGGGTGAAGAGAGCATCTGATTGCTCTTTTCGCTTCTTCAGGAACTCAGCTACATTCTCAAGGGCTGCTGCACGCTTTCTTTCAGCCTTTACTAATGCCACGAGGACACAAACAGCTAACGACTCCACCTGGCTTGTGTGTAATCCAGCATCATCTGGGAATTTGCACGTTGTGTCTAATCCAGCATCATTAGGGAACTGGCACCTTGTGTGTAATCCAGCCTCATTTTGGAAACATGATCTCGAGGGTGACCGTACTTCCCTCCTCGCAAGAACAGCATCCTGACATGAAGTTACTTCTTTTTTAGATCAATACTCAAAGCAACCTAGATCCATTGAGTAGAAGCCAGATAAACAGAACTCGGAGAAGTGAATTCAAAAGGTAAAAATAAATAAAAACAGACTACAAGGTGAGAACACCCACTTCCTACATCAAGCTAAAAATGAAAGCATTAGGACGATTAAGACTCTTCTTATTACACATCGAAGAACACCACACTTAAGAGAAACAGAAACTACAACATATACACATCGAAGAACATGAGGCTACACGAAAGTAATTGAAAGGGTGTTACTTACCAAAGCTAGTTTTACAGGTTCGGTGCAGCTCCTCTTTAACTTGCCACGCTCCTTGAAGATGTCCCGAATATCCCGTGTTTGGTCTTCATTGCTCCTCTGCATGTTCGCACTCGTGGTTTTAAAATCTCAACATGGCAAGAAAAATATACTACTAGTAATACTCACACATCTTGTGGGCAACATTAAAGCACTCATCTGCCATGTTAGAGCATCTCCAATAAGATAAACTACTCATACAAATGCATCTTGATGCGTGCAACGCATGGGCATTTTGCTAGTCCTAAAAACCTTTCCATCATTTGCCACACTACTGGTTGCAGATGAAAAACCTACCCAAGCACAACGCGATACAGGAGCGACGCACAATTACAAGCTGATATTCTGTTGGACAATGGAGGCTATAACCAATTACTTTTACGGGAGCAATAGCACCTAGGAAATTTGAAGGGTAGGTATGAACAAAATTGGAACTGCACATGTACTGCTAAGTGATTCAATACACACATTACCAATCGAGGAGGAGACCGATGGTCGCGGCGGCCTCTATGAGTCATGGTTGGCAACGGGAGTCAGTTCACTGTCCACGACGGTGGTACTTCTGCGCTTGGCGTCAGCTTCCGGGAAGCAGATCCAAGACCGTGGAAGACGATGCCGGGGAAGAGGCTTCGTGTACGACAACAACGGTGGACCGACTCCAGTGCGGCGTACCAGATCGTCGATGAGGCAGATCCACTGCGGTGGACAAGTGTGCCGATGTAAAGGGGAGGGGCACGAAGGCTGCGGTGCCGTGGAGAAGTCTATTTTGCGGTGGGGATAGAAGTTGGGGAGTATTCAGGTGTACTACTCTGGGTGCCGGGGTGGGGTTGGCTGGGTAGGGTGAACTTGAAGTTACGAAAACAGCCCCCTACCAAGCGTCATCCGTAGGCCTGTCCCGAAGGCTATGATGGTAACTTCCCACTGCTCGAATCAGGGTCGCGGGAGATTTTCCCGCCGACCTCAAAATTTTGTGACACTGGACTCCCCGTGTGGCGTGTTGAGTGATTCGGCTAAGCAACTAGCGAGTAGCAGTAGTAAACACTGCATATTAGGTTTGACCGAAGTCAAACTTCCTAAAGTTTGACCAAGTTTATAGAAAAATATAAACATTTACCATAAGAAATATGTATGATGTGAAAGTACATTCAATAATGAATCTAATGGTATTTATTTGTTATTTATATGTTAATATTTTTTGTTATAAGCTTTCTGAGTGTTTACAAAACTTGACTTTGACCAATGCTAATACGCGGACTTAAATAAAAACGAAGGGGGTACACATTTGTTTTCTTAGTTTGTAGTGAACTAATCATTTGTTGAAATTGTGAAATAAATATATTAGGCTATTGGCTTTGAATGTAATGGTCTATACAATTCAATAGTTACAATCATTGTCGAATCCCAAGATGTATACAAGGTCTATAGTACTTCACAACATGCTCAAACTCACATAATCCCAGTCAAATGAGAATCTAAATGCATTTCATAGTTATTACTTTGTAGGATGCAACAAGAACAACCATAACTCTACATCAGCCATTATAGAAGCAACATTTTGACATATCCCAATGTGTGAATGAAACGTGCAGAGAGAGCTTTTGAAGATGGAGCAGATACGGCGGGAAAGATTGTATGTATGTGGACGAGAGAGTAGGAGACAAACCTAACGAGATAGAGAGAGAGATAGAGAGAGAGAAAGAGAGAGGAAGAAGTTAGGTCTGTGAGAAAGATGCATACATGTAATATACATGAGATGCGTGTGCATCTGGATTCTGTATACGTGGAAGGATAAGAGACAACATGTCTGATGAGAGAGCAGGAAAAACATGGACGAGAGGGGAAGGATCTCGTGGGTTGAGGGATTGAAAATTTTGTGCGGGGGAGAGAGGGATTTGTAATTTTGTGCAAGAGAGAGAGGGTGGGGGAGGATTCAGTCAGCCGTCGTCACATCACCCTGCTTCCAAATGACCCCGCATTCTCTAGCGCGGTGTGGTTGCGGTCTTCGATCTGCTCGTTGCCCTCTTTGAAGATTGAGGTGTTGTGCATGTTGGGGTGCAAAGAAGCACAAGCGAGAGTGGTCGCCGTATAACCTTGGATGGGGATGAATTGTGTGCTCGGGGGAGTGTGTGTGTGTGTGTGTGTGTTGTGCTGCGTGTGTCTGTGTGTGTGTGTGTCAGATATTGAGAGAAAACAAACCTAAGGAGAGAAATGGGAATTCATGAATAGATTGTGCGGGCCTTGAGGTGGGCAGGGGCCGGGTGAGGGTGTCAAAATGTGCGCGTTGATGCATGTGTTGCATGCGACCGTGCGAGGGACGGACGAATCGAGAGAGATGATTGTTGTGTTCCTCTCTTTGTCTCTCTCTCTCCCTCTCTCTCTCTCTCACACACACAAGTAAACTAGAAGACCGTTCTCTCATGTATACACAACGTATCGGCATCTGTCTATGTCTCACTCATGCATGATCATTTGCACATTCACACCTCTCTATGTCTGTATCACACGCACACCGTCTCCACATTGCCCTTCCTCCACAATACACATATGGACACATACACACGTTCTCTCTCAGTCACACACACAAAGTCAGTATTAAAAAAAACTAGGGCGCACCTAAAACGTCCAAATCCAAATAAACACGAACTGGAGCTAAATTCAAATATATGGAAATATTGCACCGTCAAGGACTTTCACAGGAAAAAAAGTTGAGTAATATTCGAGGATTGTTTTCACACACACAAAAAGGTTCGGTGGATGTCCTCCGAGCGCGACATGGTGACGCACCGTTCGATCGACCGCGCGGCCGCGGTTCACGCGCTTGCACAGGATTCCGTATCGTGGCCGTGGTACTAAGGCTGGTCACAATGAGCAAGAACATAAGCTAGTAACTAATAAAAGCATTGCCTAAGTCTAATGTTTACGTGTACTAGTATGATTTTCTTTTATGTTTGACCAACCTTAAATATAAAACTAAAGTAAGCTCCCACACACGCACTCATCAATATGCCGCCGGCGCCCGCCTGCTCCGGCCAATAATTTCTCGCCCATCACTGCCGTGTCGCCGCCATCCCTGTGCTATGAAGCCGAAGGCTCGCCCGCTCACGTTGTCTGCAGTCCCTCCTCGCGATGCCGCCGCGCTGCCAAGCACGCGAGCAGCTGGTGGAGCCGCGTCTATGCACACAGCGTACGAAGAGGAGGACAAGCTCGTGCTCCAGCACACCGGCGAGGAGGAACTAGCGTGTCATTGTCGTCTCCGCCCGTGCGGTGGAGGCGCGCATGGTGGCTGTCGCGGCAGAAGCCGGTCGCGTGCGGGTCGGGCCCGCAAACCGGGTGTGGACGCGAAATCTACCTTTGAGACCTTGAATGCCACGTGGATCCTGCAATCTGAAGGAGCAATTTGGGTCAGTCGACTCATGTGAGCCGTTTGATGCAACATAGATGGCTAGAAGGGCTTCTTCCACCTCTTATGCCATCTTCTTCCTTCGCTCCGTCAAACTTCTTTCACAAATTGACTGACCCAAATTATACTACTAGTACGAATGTATTAAGTACAGTAGGAACAAAAAGATATGAGCAGTAGTACCAACTGCAAGAAGAACAGTAGTAAGACATAGTACTAGTACTACTGTACGTACTAAAGAGTTCAAATAACGAGAAAGAACATAAACATAGTTCTGCTGGGGCCTCAGTACAACACACCCTTTAAAATAAACTAATAAGCAACTAGTCCGTTTAACACTGCAGTAGAACCAGCATGAGCGACGGCACTGCCACCTACTTGGAGTCCGAGTCCACGTCCTCGACTTCGACCTCGTCCCTCTTCCTCTTCCTCTTCGTCGACGCTTCTTTGCTTGAACCGTACACTAGGCTCTGCTTCTTCATCCAACTATTGTAGATATTTAAACAAAGGTAGGCATCCATTGCTGCGTACAGGATGTGATCTTCGTCTAATGTCTTCGACTCCCATGCATGATGAAAATCGTGATGAGGTTTCTTCAGTTTAGCGTACGAAGGATCAATCATGGCTGCTGCCAGGGTCAGCACTAAAGGTTGAGAGGAGGACACCAGGCTTGCCTTCTGGAGATCGAAGGGCTGGCCTACAACGAGACCTATCCGACGCAGGACGTCACTGTCGTTCTTAAAGCATACAGTAACGAATTTCACTCTTTTGTCCTTGAGGAAGTTCTTAAAATCCTGGCACTCAACGTCGGCATGGCATATGTGGTAGACCAATCAAATGTTATGTACGCAAACCTGGATCACGGCGGGCTTCTTCCTCTCTTCGTCCTTTAGATCCTTCTCTCGTCCCAGGACTGTGGTGTACTCAACATCTAGCCCAGCGACCCACTCATCCGTTGAATTGTTGAACATGTGTAAGAAGCGAGCAAGCCATGCTTTCACCGTCTCGGATCCACGTGTGTAGATGATGATGAACTGATCGCCGATGATGGCTCTAACCTGGTACTCATCGGCGACCATGGAGATTTGGGAGGCCATGGATTTTGGAGGAGGGTTAGGAGAAGTTGAACTGTTGTACCCCGCAAAAAAAACTGGGAGCGAACTAATGTGAAAGGACGGGACGACTGGGAGCGAACTATTGTAAGGTAGAAGACGGGGACGAGTAGGGCGTGCGAACGGCGTGGGGTTGCTGGCTTGCCCGGTGGCTAAACGGCTGCAAGCCCCCAAAGAGTTCTCGAGAATTATGCGGGACCCATTAGATCTCATGTCTACTAGACCCATATCATAGGCCTGACGGTATAGCTTCTGCCTGTTCGCACGCCATGCCGGCGCGTGGATGTAACTTCACTTAATTCCGTCAAATGTCGCGCCTCCCACGACCTTCTCCTCCCTCGCGCGGTCGCGCCCTTTGAGACTTTGACCGGCTATAAATGAGCAATTTTTTGCCTTTTTTTAGACAAGCAATTTTTTTGCCTACTACGCATGCATGATACTTCCTCTGGTCCTTTTTACTCCCGTCAACCGTTTGCAAAGTGTTTGACCAAATTTATAAAAAAATTTGAGCACCACCTTATAGTAATTACCCAGCCACACCAGTACACTCGTTTGATACAATATTCACCACACAGGGCGGTACGTTATTTACAAGAATACCATCTAATCTATTGACAAAGCTATACTTAGCGATTAAGTGTGCCACCTTATTGGCCGAACGGCTAATCTTTGACAATTGAAGATTGTTGATCAACTTCGAGATGCTCAACGCTTTCATCTTCAGGTCACGCATAGCAGACCTGTCAATGCTTTGACAGGCATCAATGAAATCCCACGACCAAATTTATACTAAAAATATCAGTATCTACAATACTCCCAAAACACTTAGGCGCGGTGCATTAACTTTTACCTCGTTTCTTGTTTCTTGACATATCAACCAATAGGAGATGTGGGTGTGCATGCTTTTAATGACTTGATACTACCAAACATGACATGCAGTGGTTAGTTCATTGCATGGAATGCTATTAATTAGCAAATAAACATTAAGATCTCTCGTTTTCCCCTCCTCCTTGGTCACAGTGCACAATCTAAGATGACTTGCTCACCTAGACGGAGGGAGTACTGATTATAATGAGTATAAAAACTACATTTTATAATGAGTGTAAAAATATTGATTTGACATTTTGAATGTTGACACATTGTGGAATAGTTTTTGAAGTCTGCAAAAGTACTCAACTAGTGATGTCGTTCAACACAAAAAAATGTGTTTACCAATGCATGCATGAACACTAGTTACTCTAACCCCCCTCTCTTCTTTAATTCTTTACCACATCAGCATGTTTGCTATTATCGTGTGCATGATACCAGCTAAGATACCACCATTATGGACAGCCTTAATCATCACATGCAATAATGTATTGCACCTTGAAATATGAAAATGTGTGGGGCGTGTTTGTTTTTAATGACTTGAGACTATACCTAGCCCGACATGCAAGATGAATTATTATGCACCGTTCCCCATACCTGCAGGAAGCCCGTTCATCTCCAAATCTTTTCCTCTCCATGTGTGGAAACAATATGTCTGCCAAACTCACCTTCTCCCTCCGGCGGTCCCACCACTCCACCCCGTGTGAAAAAATCTGCATGCATGACTCTCCTCCCCCTACGCTCGTCCAATCCGTTGTGACCAGCAATATTTCCACCCCTTCGCTCCCCCGTAATTTACTCCAACAAATATGCCCATGTAGTTGTTACTTAACTGGAGGTGCATTCAGTCACTGACATATGGGCCCAATAGGGGTCTGGCCCACATGTCAGTGACGCAACTGGACCTGTAGTTAAGTCAGTGCAGCTCAGTCCATATCTTACGTAGGTGTGCCATTGCTCCCTATAAATATTGCGCCTCCCACGACATCGCTATCTCCTCCCCATCACGTTCACATTCATCGCTATCTCCTCCCCCTCCCTCTCACGTCGACCACCATGGCATCGCCCCTCCCATGCCCTAGGAGCCCCTCGCTGCACCGCGCGGACGGTCACGCATCGCCATTCCGTTCCTCGCCACCACTAGTCGAGGAGGACGCGTCGGTGTTCCGCTCCTCGCCGCTACGCGACGCGTCGCCGTTCCGTTCCTCGCCGCCATTAGTCGAGGAGGACGCGTCGGTGTTCCGCTCCTCGCCGTGACGCGACGCGTCGCCGTTCCATTCCTCGCCGCCACTAGTCGAGGAGTACGCGTTGTCGTTCCGTTACTCACCGCCACTAATCGAGGTGGATGCGTCGGTGTTCCCAATCTCGCCAGCAGGCGCGCCGGAGGACGCGTCGGCTCTGTGCTATGAGGAGAACGCCGCGCCGCCCGCCGAGCCCCCCAGCCTTGAGGAGCTTTGGAAAGAAATAGATGTCGCCTTGTGGGAGGCTTTGCCTCCAGCGGAGCGCGCCAAAATAGAGGCGGAGAAGAAGGCCGAGGAAGAGAAGCGCACCGCGGAACAAGCTGTCTGGGAGGCCTATGTCGCGTCCGAGAGAGTCAGGCAATTGGCTCTTTGGCAGAAGGCTCGTGCGAGGGCCGTGAGGGTGGCGGAGGACGCCTGTGCTGACGCCCTGAGTGCAGTCGGGCCCAAGCGCGTCATCTACGCTTGGCGGTACGTGGACTGGGTGCACGCTTCTAGCGAGGAGGAGTACCTGTTGGCACCGGATCACCACACCGGTGAGATCACGCTTGCCCGCCGGCAAGCCACCAATCAGCACCTCGCGAGTTGCGAGGCTGAGGAAGAGGCGTTGTGTCGGCGCATTGGGAAACGGCCACGCACCAGGGCACTCGTGGCGCACCGCAAGCACTCTTGCGAGCGCCGTGGCTTTTAGGAGGAGTATAATTTTTGTTTCGTAAGGCGATCTTATTAGTTTTGGGACGCAAATGATAAATCCCGAATGTTCAGGAATTTTTAGCGTCCTTAATTAAGTACGTAAAAGGGAAAGTTTGGAAACCTTGTGTATTCGTATGCATTTTGCAAGTACGTGCATATAGCACAAACTTTACTATATACTATCGCACTACACGTCTCTCTCGATATATGCTTGCAGACTGTGCTACTCCCTCCGTCCAGGTCAATAAGTCATCTTCGGTTGTGCACCGTGACCAAGAAGGAGGGAAGACTTATACACCTAGACGGAGGGAGTACTACTATTACTTATGTACGTGAAAATGCATGTTTTAACATTACGATGCGGTTTTTGTAAAAGTAGAAAAACACCACTAGTCAAGCTTGTGAAACGATTCAATGCAAAACAAATGCAAAAATGCTCGTTTGATTGTTTACTTTTAGCTTCCTTCTCTGTGGTTATTTGTCTGTCGTACTTTGTACGGAGTATCTCACTGGTTGGAAAGGCATGCAAATTCCCAAACCGCTTCCTACACCTTGTATCTCACTGGTTGTCGGCGTTGACGTTGTCGCCCATGTCGTCGAGGATGAGGTTGCCGAGGTCGGGGAAGAAGTCGTCGTTCGCGAAGTCGTCGCTGCCAGCAGTCGCGCGAGTGCGCTCCCCAAAAACCTGATCGCCCCTCTCCCGTACAGGATCATGAGAGGCGGGGTTCCAGAGGCCTACTGTCCCTTCTCCCGGTGCACACCGAAAGGAGGGATGGAGAAGACTTGCTTGGCGGCGCAATGATCTGGAACGGTGGTGAGAAACTATATAGTGCGGGCCGGGTAGGTCGTGGGAGTATAGCTCTGTCCTCGGCTCGGCTCAATCCCGCAACCCGCGGCGCGTCGTGACGAGGCGTGGCGTGGCGAGGCGAGCGAGGAGGAGGAGCGCGCATGTAGGTCTCCTCTTCTCATGCTCATACAAGTGGTAGAAGAGCTCACCTTATAAAGGCCTACTACCAAAATTCCAACATCGACCAGGCCGTCCATGAAACAGGAGTGGCTGTAGGGGACGTTGCGCCATTTGAATATATGAGCAAGTTACTACGAGATTTAATACGAATAAGCACAAAATAAATCATGAAAGCTATAACAGAGATGAAACTAATCATGTGGACTAGCATAGTAGTAGGATACAGAGTAGAAACATGAATTCTACCATGATTTCGAACAGGAAGGACAGAAACACATACGGTGCAACGGGAGCAGCACCGTTGGCGTTGAGGTTGTCGCCCATGTCCAAACACCACATAGACACGGTCTTTGAGCATGGTTCGTAGTCGTTCCACGCTCGGGCATTGATGTTTTTAACTATTTTAGATTAGAATATACTACTCCTCCGGTGCTAGTAGTAGAGCAGAGTCCTACTCTACTACTCTACTCAAGCAAGTTAGGGCATAGCATTGTAGGGAGTACCAGTACTGTGATCACTCAAGCAAGTTGTCTGGCATCGACATGACCCTACGCTGCTGGTATGTGTCTCGTAAGTCAAGCGGCGTGCTGTAGTCATCATCACCTGTCCACTTCCCACCACACATATTCGCTTCTCCATCTTTGTGCGCACATAATCTCGTCCAATCTTCCATCCCCGCTAAGGCGCCTCCCCCCCTTGTCCAAAACCCAAGCACTAACAATGGCAGAACCGAGCAGCGTCCGCTGAAAGAGTGGCTGGAATTCGCTCCCCACAGAGGTAATCAAGCTCATTGTTTCGCGTGTGGACAATCTCAGTACCATGCCGCTCGCCGCATGCTCGTGGGGGTTGTACCATTTACTCAAAGCCCTTAGGCCGGAGCTTTTTAAGACAGCTCCTTGCTTGTTGATGCTGCTTGATCTTTAGAAATGGCGTGTCACGTAGCATAACGATCGTAGGGTGGCGAGCATCAACCCCCTTGACTGCGATCCGATCCCCGTCAGCCTCAACTACATTAACTGTATGTACTGGGTCGGCATGAACACGTCTTGGATGGTGCTCATCGACGGTCGCGGCAGCTGGATGCTCGTGGAGGTCTACACCCGGCGATTGATCCCCCTTCCTTCGATTAACACTGCACTGCTTTGGCACCGCAGCCCAGAATACTCAGAATCTTATAGTAGCCAACATGATACCAAGTTTGATTTGCTCAAGGTTGTAATATGCCAAGTGCCCACAAGATCTGCGAATTATAAAGACTTCAGGCTAATTGTGTTCTTCAACCGCGGTCTCGCCTATCTGACAGGTCACTATGGTAAGTGGATAAATCTGCATGTCCATCACAGGATCATACATCCTCCATGGTTCTCTGATGCCATTGAACACAAGGGCTTCATTTACGCTGTCGACTCCTTCTATGGCTGGACGTATTGCTGGCCTACTCCATTCATCACTACAAACGGCTGTTACAACAGTATGTTACTTTCCTATGATATCATGATGGCTTGCTTATATTACTGTCAACATTTGCTAAAAAAATATTCATGCTCATAACATGCTGTTCTTAATATTGACTAAACCAAGAGCCCTTTTTTATTTGACTCCAACTTGATATGATGTTGTAGGCTGCCTGGTGTCCCTAGCCTTCCTAATCCCAGAACCTTCCAAAGAAAAGCAGCATGGCAGTTGCAGGTGGTTCCTGTCTCGATCAGACGACGGCGAAAGATAGATGATCGTTCGCACGTACCGGACGTGTTGTTTCGCGGAATACAATCACAGCCACTGCAAGGTCTTTGAGCAGGATCCCAGCTTCTCTAGGCCTTTAGGAATTTTTGACTGGAGGCTGGTAAGTAGCCTTGGTACACGCTCTCTGTTTGTCGGACTGAATTATCCGATTAACCAGGAGATAACCGACGGCAAGGATCATGATGGCAGCGCGGTTTCATTCATCAGGCAAAACTGTGTGTACACAACGTACCATGCGTCTCTGCATGCACCATACCCTGATATGTGCCGCCACACTCTACAGCCCAAAGTAGGAGAGAGGGTCGCAAGTATCAGACTTCGACTTGCTGGCTGGAGTTTCCCCCGTCAGGCACCCATCTGGTTCAAGCCGTCAGCCAATCTCCACAGCTTAATAAATAGTAACGTCTAACTGAGCTAGTTAGTTAGATGCATACACTTGGTGTAGTAGGATCTTTATTTAGGTTGATGCATACATTTGTTCTTTTTTGGTAGCCCTTTTGTATTGATGGCTGGTGTTTGGTTTGGAAGAGAGAGCTGTATCTTCACTCTTCTGGCCTGCTTACTGCTTCTGTTGCACCCCCAGCCCTGGTCGCTGCTGCTGCTGTTTTCAATGTACAATCAGTACTATATTTCGTCTGTAGGTTCAATAAATGTGTGGTTAGAACGACAAACACAATGTTTTGGAAGTCGTTGCATGGTTCGATCCTTTAGTGCCCCGTACCATACGTAGCGCATACTATTTATCATACGGAACACATTTTTTTTGAAACTCGGAACACATTTTCCACTTGTTGATAACATGCAGCCCACTGATGAAGGCCCAATAGAGGAGCCCATAATTACTGGAAGGGAGGCTCTCACATGAATCCGGCCCAGGTACATGCTCATGGTCCCCTAAACATAAATAAGTAAATAAATAAAGCTAAATGCTCATGCACCAGTTCTTTGGGAAAATAGGTAGCCCAGTATTTCTTTTTGAAGAATACCCAAGCTAGGCCTATTTGTTTTCTCCGAATTACTGGGCTGCAAATCTTTCAAGACGAGGAGGGATGCATTCCGGCCTGGCTTAAGAGTATGGTCAATTTCTGTTAAAAGTAATATCAAAAGGGGTTGAAAATTCCAAAAAAATTATAGCAAATGGGATATAAGTTTCTTTTTTTGTTTTTGTTCTTCACTGATATCTTATATGTATTTCATTGGATTTAACATGACATAGTACTAATTTATTTTTAAATTTCTTTTAGTATGGCTATTAATTTTTGGATTAAGAATATTTCGTTCCCCAGCAAAAATTTGCGAATTTTCAAAATTTCCCACATATTTAGTTAATTTTTTGACCCTGGTACTGACCAGAAAACGGGCTGCAATAAATTCCATATGAATTAGAAAATGAGTAAAAATTATAAAAATAATAGAAAATGGGATGTACACGCCACAGATTTCGAGGCTGACTTGTCTACGCAAGGCTTTGTCAGTGAACACATGATTCTAGCAGCAGTTAGTGTTGGATGTCCATCCAACGGCCGACGTGCTTCTTCAATCTCTGATCTTCCTACTCCAGCCGCCTAAACTAGCGCCGGCGGGGCTGCCTGCTGCCTCCTCTTGTGGCCCGCTGTGATGCCGCGCAGGCTTCCCCGGCCCACCCTACTCCCTCCGCTGGCCTGGCCGCACGCAATCAACTGCCTCCTTATTACGCGGAAAAAATGATTCCTCCCACTGACATCTGGGGTGCATCGGTTGGGAGGCTGACCTGTGGGCCTACTAAGTTGACGCGTATGCAGGGCTTGTCAACTTAGTCAACAAACGATTCTAGCAGAAGTAACCGTTGGATTTGAATCAAACGGTCCTGCTGCTTCTTCAATCGTTGCTCTTCTTGCACCGGCCGCCCAAACCCGCGCCGGGGAGACCGCCTGCTCCCGCCTGCAGTGGCCGGCTGTGCTGCCGATGAGGCCTCATCGCCCCCTACTACTCCCACCGCTAGCCAGGCCCTACGGCGACGGCAGCCTCACACCGCAGTCGAACCAGTGAACCCTCGTACTCCTCTCCGCGTGGGCATCCACTGCCGCGTCTTCCCCGGCTCCGCGTCGTCCCCTTCCTAGGCCTCGCCGTCGTCCACCGCCTTGGTGCTCTCGGCACGGCGTGGTCAACGACATTCAATCGGAAGAGTACTGTACGTGGAGAGGCTGACAGCTGGGTCCACGGCCACAGCCCAGTTTTTTGGTGATTTGCCAAGTAAGTCACTTTGTCAGGCCTGTTGGGCTGCAAATCTTTTGAGACGAGGAGAGCTTTCATTTGGCTGGCCGAGAAAATGGCCCATCAGTAATGAGAAATGGGCTGTACATTTTTAAAACACATCAAACCGGAAATTAGTTTCAAATATCTTTTTTTCATTTCGAGATTTGAAATTACATTAATTTTTATGCATGGAGAATTTGTTGGATTTTATATTGATATACATTTATTTTTAAAATCAGTTTGAATGTGAGTTGAAATTTCGGGATTAAAAACAGTTCGGACCACACCGAAATACGCAAAATTTCGTATAATTTTTTAACCATGGCCACAATATGGGCTGTAATGCTAACAAAAAGAATATGGGCTCCAAAAAAACCTTAATAATTAGCAAATGGGCTGTAAATTATTAGAAATAATGGCAGATGGGATGTATGCTGTTTTCCACAGATTTGAGGCTTTCCTAAAAAAAGGTTGATGCACAAGCAGTGACTGTTGGATGGCCATCCAACGGCCGTCGTGCTTCTTCAATCTCTGCTCTTCCTGCTCCAGCCGCTGATACAGGCACCGGCGGGACTGCCTGCTCCCTCCTCCCCGCGGCCGGCTCTGCTGCCGTGCAGGCCTCACCGCCCACCGTATTCCCATCGCTGGCCTAGCCATCCCTCTACTCACCTACACCTGCTGTTATTCTCCGGCAACGGCAGACGAACCAGTAAACCCTCATATAGTCGTACTCCCCTCCGCATGGGAAACAACTGCCTCCGTGCCGTTCCCTTCCTAGGCCTCGCCATCGTCCACCGCCCTGGTGCTCTCAGCGCGGCCTGGTCAACGTGGTCAATGACCGACATGCATCTGAAGTGTACTTTACATGGAGAGGCCGACAGCTGGGTCCACGGCCGCACGCAAGGAAATGCCTCCTTATTACGCGCAAAATAATGATTCCTCCACCTGACATCAGGGACCCACCGAAAGGGCCTCTGTATTTCGCGAAAAAAACGTTACCGCCGCTGATAGCTTGGACCCACCAGCTATATCTTCGCACGCAAGGAAGTGCCTCCTTATTACGCACAAAAAAATGAATACTCCCCTTGTTAGCTGGGACCCAGTATAGTGGCAGGCTGACTTGTGGGCCTACTAAGTTGACGGGGATGGAGGGCTTTGTCAACTTAGTCAATATGCACGATTCTAGCTCCAGTGACCGTACGATGTCCATCCAACGGCCGTAGTGCTTCTTCAACCTCTGGTCTTCTTGCTACAGCCGCCCAATCCAGCGCCGGTCGTGCCTCATGCTCCTGCCTCCCGTGGCCGGCTGCGATGCGGTGGAGGCCTCACCGCCCCCTACTACTCCCACCGCTGGCCAGGCCATCCCTCTACTCACCAACACCCCCTGCTATTCTGCGGCGACGACAGCCTCACACCGCAGTGAACCAGTGAACCCTCGTACTCCTCTATGTGTGGGCATCCACTGCCGTGTCTTCCCCGGCTCCGCGTCGTCCCCTTCCTAGGCCTCGCCATCGTCCACCGCCCTGGTGCTCTCGGCGTGGCGTGGTCAACGTGGTCAAGGAACGGCTTCCATTGGACATGGACTATACGTGGAGAGGCTGACAGCTGGGTCCACGGCCGCAGCAAGGAAGTGCCTCCTTATTACATGCAAAATAATTATTCCTCCACCTGACAGCAGGAACCACCGGACGGGCCATCGTATTTCGCCCCCCTGACTGCTGGGACCTACCAGCTACATCTTCGCACGCAAGGAAGTGCCTGACAGTCGGGACCCACCTGGTCGAAGCGTACGTAGCGTTGTCATTCTGGTCGCGAACGTGTACGTACATATCTTCTGGTCGATGTAGAGGCGCACATGTGTCGTAGTAGAGGCGGCCAGGGTGCAAGAAAGAAAATACGGCCACGTATGTGTACATGCGGGCGGGGTCTCGAATGCCTACTTGCGCATACGTACGGCCAAGGATCGTGTACATGGCTGGGTCGGAACGGAGAAACATCGTCGTCGTCGTGTTCATGGGGAGGCAACGGAATCCATCATGTTCATGGGGAGGAAAACGGAATGCGCCGTGTTCATGGGGAGGCAACGGAATGCGTCGTGTTCATCGGGAGGGCTTGGACGAAACAGGCGATGGAAACGAGGCCTGGCATACCGCAGAACGAAGGAAACGGCCTTGTGTTCGACTGGCCACGTTCGAAACGGGATCCTGTTCATCGCGAGGGGTGTGGCGTACCGCAAAACGGAGGAAACGGACCTCCTACGGTCGAAACAGGGGTCCTGTTGATCGGGAGGGGTGTGTCGTACCGCAAAACGGAGGAAACGGACTTGTGTTGGAGCGCTACGGTCGAAACGGGGGTCCTGTTCATCAGGAAGGGTGTGGCATACCGCAAAACGGGACTCCACGGGATACTGTTCATCTCCACCGTCGACCCCCTCCAGCCGCCACGAGCTACTGTTCATCCACCGTCGACCTCCTCCAGCCTCCACCTGCGACTGTTCATCCACGGGCTCCTGTTCATCCAGCCTCCACCGCGCGCTACTGCACCGGCTACTGTTCAACCAGCCCTCTCCACGGGCTCCTGTTCAACCACCCTCCACGGGCTACTGTTCATCCTGCCCTCCACCGTCTACTGTTCATCCTACCCTCCACGGGGTGGTCCTGTTCATCTAGCCCTCCATGGGGTACTGTTCATCCAGCCCCAACCGGCTCGATCGATCGGGGTCCTGTTCATCCAGAGGCAACACCACGGGGTCCTGTTCATCCACCCCCACCGGGAACTGTTCATCCAACCCCCCCCCCCCCCCCCCCCCCCCCCCCCCCCCCCCGCAATGCTCACTGTTCATCCAGAGGCAGCATCGGTCGGCTTCAGTTAGCAGCAGTAGCGAAGGAATCGCTCGATCGGGTTCAGTTAACAGCCATCGATCAATCGCTCGGTTACAGTAACGCGTAGTCTGCAGTGCAATCGCTCGAGTTCAGTTAGAGCCCAACGCCTCGCTCGGGTGCAATTAGAACCAATGCCTCGCACACATGTGCGTACGTGTACGAGAGAAACACGCATCGCTCGGCCCCTGACCTCCCACCGTAACCAGGAACTCCCCGAAATTTTCCTCGCCCTCGCTTCTACCATGGTTTTTTCCGTCATGGACCGCCCAAAGAATGTCATGCAGCTGCGTCTCCGGCCCGCCCTGGACGAAAAGCCCATTTTCTGTCATGATTTTTTGTCATAGAAGTAGGATCCCACCACATCTATGATGATACCGGGTTTTGTCACAATTATCGTCATAGAAGTGTCATATGTATGACAGAATTTTTTGTTGTTCGGCCCAAAATGTCACGGATGTGTCTTTTTTTGTAGTGTTGAGGTTTGAACACTAGCGTGTGCATAAAGATCTCTCCCCATCTCTCTCTCGCCCTCACCACAATCTCAAGTCTTAGCGCGTTGAACTCGCAAAACAAAGGGACACAAGATTTATACTGGTTCGGGCCACCATTGCAGTGTAATACCCTACTCCAGTGACATGGGTGATCCTAAACGGGCCCTCCCACATGGCGAGAGCTTGTGCAGCCCTTCCCTGGATAGCACCCGCCTCAGGACGAGATCGCCCACCTCGAGCGTCCTGGAGCGGACGCTGCGACAGTGGTACCGTCGCACGCCTACTGGTACCTTGCCGCTTGGAGCGAGGCTTCACGGTGGCGTTCCTCCCTCCGCACAAGGTCCACCCCCTGCATGGCGTCCTGCTGTGTCTCATCGAACGCCAGGACCCGCGCGGAGCGATGGTTGACCTCATGAGGGAGAACCTCTTCTACTCAATAGACGAGCAAGAACGGGGTCTCGCCTATTGGCTTGCTGGCGGTGGTGCAGATGGACCACAACACAGACTGGAGCTCGTCGTGCCAGCCCTTGCCACATGCCTCAAGCTTATTCTTGAAGGTCCTAGTCTTGAGGCCCCTGAGGACCTCCGCATTGGCGCGTTCGGCTTGACCGTTGCTCCTAGGATGTGCCACTAAAGCGTAGCAGATCTGTATTCCATGGTTAGCACAGTATGCCTTGAAAAGATTGCTAGTGAACTGCGAGCCGTTGTCAGTAATGATGCGATTAGGGACCCCAAACCGGCTTCCGACACCCTTGATGAACTTGACCGCAGATCCGGCCGGGATGGTGCGGATGGCTTCTACCTCCGCTCATTTGGTGAACATGTCGATGGCGACTTAGAGGTAGCGTAGGCCCCAGGTGCTCGAGGGAATGGGCCTAAGATATCCAGCCCCCAGACGGCGAATGGCCATGAGAGCAGGATGGTCCGGAGGCCCTGAGCTGGCTGATGGATCTGCTTGGCATGGAATTGGCAGGTCTCGCAGAACTTCACCAGCTCGGTTGCTTTGTTGAGAGCTGTAGGCTAGTAGAACCCGCTACGGAACGCCTTGCCGACGAGGGTCCATGATGACGAGTGGTGCCCGCAGTCCCCGCCGTGTATGTCGGCCCACAGCTCATTCCCCTGTTCCCTGGAGATGCATCGTAAGGTAACATCATTTGACCGCTTCCTATATAAGTCATCGTCCTAGATGCAGTATGTCGTAGCCTGTCGGGCTACGCACTCCGCTTCCTCCTCCTTCTCCAGAAGCATCCCTTGCGTCAGGTATTCCTTGAACTCCTTGGTCCAGCACCCCTCCTGAGGCTCGAGCGCCAGGAGTAGGCGCGCTCCCGAGGTCGGGCCGCAGGCTGGGGCTCCCGAGGCAGGTGGTTGGGGGAGTTCCTCCCGAGGCGGCGCTAGCTCCGGGAGCGGAGGTGTTGCCGATGGCTTGAAGAGCTGCTCCTCAAAGACGCCAGGCTCTTGGGGTTGTCGCTTGGAAGCCCTCTTGGCGATGTCTTCAGCCTCCTTTTTGGTGCCACGGGGTACGTGCTGCAGCTCTAGACCCAGGAAATGCTTTTCCATTTTGCGTACCTCCGCGAGGTATGCCTCCATGTGTTCGTCCTTCGGCTCGTATACTTTGTTGGAGAAGTTGACGAGGAGCTGCGAGTCGCCCTTGATGGTGAGGCGCTTCACCCCTAGGGCCACCGTGGCCTTGAGGCCGGCGATGAGGCCTTCATACTCCGTGATGTTGTTGGAGACCTTCTCGCCCTACTGGAAGCAGAGCAGCACGGCGTAGTAGAGCTTGTCCTGAGTAGGCGAGATGAGCACTGCTCCAGCCCCCGCGCCCTGGCATGCGAACGCACCATCGAAATACATGACCCAGCCATATGGTGCTTCACTTCCTGGTGAGAGAGATCGGTCCTCGCCTGCTTCAAACCCCGGGTCATCGGTCCATTCTGCCAAGAATTCGGCGAGCGCGGCCCCCCTGATGACCCTAGTTGTGCTGAACTCTAGCTGGAATGCTTGCAGCTCGATGTTCCATTCAGCGACTCTTCCAGCAGTGTTGGGGCTCCTGAGTACCCTCTCCAGTGGGTAGGCCGAGACGACCTTGATTGGGTGACCTTGGAAGTAGTGTCGCAGCTTGCGTGAGGCCACTAGAAGCGCGAGCAAGAGCTTCCGAGGCATGGAGTACCGTGCCCTTGCATCCCGCAGTACCGTGCTGACGAAATACACCGGGTGCTCGACGAAGGCATGAATGTTGATGGAGCTTGTGTCTGCCGGCAGTTGGGGTGCCTCCTGAGATGACGGGACCTCAAGAGCCCGATCTCCAGCTGGAGCTTGTGCCTGCCGGCCTGCGAACGCCATCCTGCTGGGCCTGGTCACCCGTTGGCCTTGCTTCAGCCCTTGTAGTGCCCTCCGGGTCCAGCATCACCTCGGTTGGTGACGCGACATGGCGCGGCAGCCCCCCAGCCTGGCGCTCCTCCCGAAACGCCACCATAGCTGCGCTGGCGGAGTAGGGAGTGCCGGCAAGGTAAAGCACCAGGGGCTCGTGAGGGCGAGGTGCCACCATCACCGGAGGGCTGGTCAGGTATCTCTTGAGGTCTTGAAACGCTTGGTCGGCTTCCGGGGTCCACTCGAAAGGGCCCTTCTTCTTCATCAGCTTGAAGAACGGCAGGGCGCGTTCTCCCAGCTTGGAGATGAAGCACCCCAGCGAGGTCACGCAGCCTCCAAGCTTCTACATCTCCTTAAGAGTTTGCAATGGGCTCATGTCTTCTATCGCCTTGACCTTCTCTGGGTTGGCCTTGATCCCCCTATGGGACACGAGGATGCCCACCAGCTTGCCGGAAGGGACACCAAACACGCACTTCTCCGGGTTGAGCCGCAAGTCCACCTGACGCAGGCTCGCAAAGGTCTCCTCTAGGTCCTCAGTGTTTCTCCCGAGCTGTCGTCCGATGCCGATGTGCATCAGCCGCTGGAAGGTTGCTCCTGCGTTGCGCAGTCCGAATGGCATGCAAGTGTAGCAGTATACCCCACATGGGGTGGGGAAGGCCGTCTTCTCCACATTCTCCCCGAGAATGCATCCAGGAAGCACAGCAAGTCGCATTCGGCGGTGGAGTCGACAATCTGATCGATGCGCGGGAGAGGGAACGGGTCTTGGGGACAAGCCTTGTTGAGGTTGGTGAAGTCAACACACATGCGCTCCTTCCCGCCTTTGTTTGGTACGACAACGGGGTTCGCCAGCCACTCGGGGTACTGAACCTTGCGAATGACACCCGCCGCCTCCAGCTTGTAGGTTTCCTGGACGATGAAGGATTGCTTCTCCGTGGATTGTTGCTACACTTTCTGCTTCATGGGGTGCACATTGGGGCACACCCTTAAGTGATGCTCAATCACCCCTCTTGGGAACCCCACTAGCTGCTTGGGTTCCCAAGCGAACACATCCTTGTTCGCGCACAAGAACTTCACCAGCGTGCCTCCTCTCTATTTGGGTCGAGGTCGGCACCTATGATGAAGGTGGCTCCCGAGGACCCATCTTGCTCGACCAACATCTGTTTGGTTTCGGCCCGATCTTTAGTGAACAACTGCTTCTTCTTTGTTGGCGCAGCCTCCTTAGCCCCTGGGATGGCCTCGTTGGCCGATCGTGCCGCCACGACGGTTTTGAGGGTGCACCTGAGCGCCGCTCGGGCCTCCTTGGTATCCCCAACCACGATGAGGATGTCTTTGCTCCCGGGCATCTTCATGAGGTTGTATGCCGGATGGGTCGGAGCCATGAACTGGGCCAGAGCCGGGTATCCAAGGATTGCATTGTACAGGAGGCCGATGCGAGCGATCTTGAAGTCGATCAGCATGATGCGGTAGTTGTCGCGGGTGCCGAAGGTCACCGAGAGGCGGATCTGCCCCAAGGGGCTAGCGGAGCCGCCACTGACCCCGGAGAAGGGCTTGCTGGGTTGGAGCCGTTGAAGCGGTACATGGAGAAGGCTAAAAGCCTCCACAGACAGCACGTTGAGACTGGCGCCGCCGCCGATGAGGGTCTTGGTGACGGCTACACTGCATATGGTGGGCGTGCACATCATTGGGATTATGCCTGAACCAATGGTGGTGGCGGGGTGCTCCCCCATGTCGAAGGTTAGGTCGGCCTTGGGCACCTCCCAACCTGGGGGAGCTCCTTGGCACGCGGAGGCGGTGCCAATCTATCGAAAGAACGGCTTGGTGTGACGGTCCGAGGGTGGTGCTTGCGAACCGCCGAGGAGGGGCGCGACGGTGAGGGACGTCGGTGCCGCGAGGCGTGCGAAGAAGGGACCGCGCAGTTCCTCCCATGAGGTCACTGAAGATCCCAGCAGGCTGAGCAGCCAGGCGCATGGCGCGCCGGCCAGGGCCAGGAGGAACCAGTTGCCATTACCTGGTCATCGCCTCCGGCTTCGAGGACGGCCTCCTCATAAACCTGCATGAAGGCCGCTGGATCTCTCGTGCCATCGTAGCGGGGTGGCATCTCTTGCTTGAACTTGCGTGGCGACCGCACTTGTCGCAAGGTGTGGGTGAAGGCCCGGACGGCCGCGGCGCATCCGCAGGTGCACGCTGGCCTAGCCGCAGGGGTAGCGTCCGCCACCAAGATGGACGAAGAAAGCGGAGAGGTGGATCTTCGGCGCACCCCCTACATGGCGCGAAATGTCGGATTTCGGGTTCCGGCAAAACCCTTGAGGTTCGACCAATAGGGTGTGCACAAAGATCTCTCCCCCTCTAGCTCTCGCCCTCACCACAATCTCAAGTCTTAGCACGTCGAACTCACAAAACAAAGGGACACAAGATTTATATTGGTTCGGGCCACCGTTGCAGTGTAATACCCTACTCCAGTGTTGTAACACCCCGGATGTAATTTACCTTATATGTACTCCAACTCTTGACATTTCCGGCACTAAGTTATTTTATTTTCCTCGGGTACGGGTTTTGTCTCCGTGTGTTGTTGCCTTGTCATGCATCTCATATCATGTCATCATGTGCATTGCATTTGCATACGTGTTCGTCTCATGCATCCGAGCATTTTCCCCGTTGTCCGTTTTGCATTCTGGTGCTCCTATCTCCTCCGGTGGTCCTTTCTACCTCTTTTCGTGTGTGGGGGTTAAACATTTCCGGATTGGACCGACACTTGCCATGCGGCCTTGGTTTACTACCGGTAGACCGCCTATCAAGTTTCGTACCTTTTGGACTTCGTTTGATACTCCAACGGTTAACCGAGGGACTGAGAAGGCCTCATGTGTGTTGCAGCCCAACACCCCTCCAAAGTGGCCCAAAACCCACCTAAACCCTTCCTATCGTCTAGAGCGTTCGATCACGACCGCGTGGCTGAAAACCGTGCTCAATTTGGAGCCTCCTAGCTCCCTCTACCTATATATAGGCCCCCTCCAAAATTTCCGCAGTCCAAACCCTAACCAATTCCCTCTCCGCCGCCGGACAAAATTCGGCCGGCCGGACACGTCCGCTTCGTCCCGCCGCCACCACGTGTCAATCCGTGGTTCGCCCGCGCCCCGCGCCCACATCGCCGGCCCGGAGAGCCCAGGCCGGGCCCTCCCGAGGCCCATCCGGCCGCGCGCCGCCCTCGGCCTAGCGCCGCCCACGCCCTCGATCGCCGCCCTGCTCCGCCGCCTCGCCATCCGCCGCACCTCCACCGCCTCGCCGGCCGCTGCACCACCGCCGCCTCGCCGTCCGCCGCACCACCGCCTCCTCGCCGCCCCGGTGCCCGTCTGCCTCCTCTCCGGTGAACCACGCTCCGGATCCGGCCGCCCCCGCAGCAAATCCGGCGATCCTCGACAACTCCGGCGAGCTCCAACCTCGTCTCCGGCGAAGCCCCGGTCGTCCTCGGGCTTCGTGCGATCTGGATCTAGATCTGAAGATTTTGGATCGGTTGACTCTAACCCTAATTCCAGATATTTTTGCATATCTTCATCATGTCATAACTCCGCATCCGTAGCTCCGATTTGAGCGTGTAGCATATCAAAATGTTCGTCTCAGAGAGTACATCATTTCATCTCATTCCATCATTTGCATTTCAGCTCATCTTCATGCCCGAAATGCTGTTGGAAGAGGGCTAAGTGATAAAATTGTCAGATCTGTTTCATCAAATGGATATTTGTCATTTTTGCCATGATTTATGTGTGCATGATATGCTCCTGAGCTCTACATGAGTTTTGATATATGCCATGCCATCTTTACAGAGGTGCTTACCATGTATTTTTGTGATATGTGTGGTGACTAGCACAATCTTGAAAAGTAGTGCATTCGTTAATGCTGATTTCAGGGACTTCGAATTTCTCCAAGTCCTTGTCCTGATTTTGTCATTATGCCATATGTTCATGTTGTTCCTCTTTTGAGGAAGATCAGTAAGGATGTTTTGTTAACATTGTGGTTCTCTATCCATCCATGTCTTTGTTTTCATTTATGGAGCACCCTAGCTTGAGTCAATCGAGCTCTACTTTTGCTATTTCGTGAATCCTGGCAGATTGTTGACTTGTTAGCGATTTTGCCGAGGATGTTTTTATTGATCCGTGCATGCTATGTTGTTGTTCTTGCCATTTCTAGCTTCTATGATATGTATTTTTGATGGGTGTATGCTTAGTTGGTCATGCCATGCTCTGTAGTGAGTGCATTGAGTTCGTGAACATGCCTACTCGTTAACAGATTTGCATGCTCCAGTTTTTCACTAAGTCTGTAATCTGATTATCTTTTTGCCATGTTCACATGCTTGCAATTGTATTTTCTGATCCCTTTTGGCTCAAGGTCACTAAGGGATTTTTGTTAAGTGCTTTGAGTGGCTTCATGTCATGCCTTGCTTTGCCATGTTAAGTTCCTATAGCATATAGTTTTCATGCTCCAAAGTGTGCTACCTGATGTTAAATTCCAGACTTGTGTTAATTTCACTAAGTCGGAAACCTGTTATCATTTGCACTTTTGCCATGCTTGTTTGAACCTGTTAATGGATGAATTGGCCGTAGCTCAGTGTTCATCTTTTGTCAAGCATCATGAGTGGATCCCTGCCATGTATTTTGTTGTCATGTTTGAGTGCTGTAGCATATTTATCTTGATGCTTTTAGATGGCTACTTGCTGGTTATCGCAGACCGGTGCCATATTTGTTTCGCTTGCCATTTCCAAACCGTGCATCCGATTCCGGTGATCTTTATATCGATTTCAACCGAAATCACCTCACCTTTACAGTGGCACTCTTGGATTTCCTAGTTGAGGCCAGGTTCAATCATTCCTTGTCAAATCTTGCATATGCATCACATATCGCATCCCGCATAGCATACCATGTTTGCATCATATTGTTCGAGCATTACACGTGGTTGATTGTGTTCCTTTTGCTTGTTCGTCTTGTTTGGGTAGAGCCGGGAGACGAGTTCGCTAACGAGGAGCCCGTTGAGTTTGCTTACGAGGATCAAGCCAACTCTGACAACTTTGCAGGCAAGATGATCATACCCTCGAAATCACTTCTATCTTTGCTTGCTAGATGCTCGCTCTTTTGCTATGCCTATGCTACGATACCTACCACTTGCTTATCATGCCTCCCAAATTGCCATGTCAAACCTCTAACCCACCATGTCCTAGCAAACCGTTGATTGGCTATGTTACCGCTTTGCTCAGCCCCTCTTATAGCGTTGCTAGTTGCAGGTGAAGATTGGAGATCGTTCCTTGTTGGAACATTGTTTATTGTTGGGATATCACCATATTATCTTGTTTATCTTAATGCACCTATATACTTGGTAAAGGGTGGAAGGATCGGCCTTTTGCCTAGTGTTTTGTTCCACTCTTGCCGCCCTAGTTTCCGTCATATCGGTGTTATGTTCCCGGATTTTGCGTTCCTTACGCGGTTGGGTGATAATGGGAACCCCTTGACAATTCGCCTTGAATAAAACTCCTCCAACAATGCCCAATCTTGGTTTTACCATTTGCCACCTAGCCTCTTTTTCCCTTGGGTTTCCGGAGCCCGAGGGTCGTCTTTATTTAAACCCCCCGGACCAGTGCTCCTCTGAGTGTTGGTCCAAACTAGAGCCCCTTGCAGCGCCACCTCAGGGAAACTCGAGGGCTGGTTTTAGTTGTACGGATTGCTTATCGGAGTGTGCCCTGAGAACAAGATATCGCCGTTAGTATGTGTCTTTCCCTGATGATCAGTAGTGGTGCCCAGTTGGGGCGATCGGGACCGTGTCGCAAGTTGGGGTTGTTCTTTTATTTTGGTACCGTAGTCGGACCATGAGTGTATTGGATGATTGTAATGTTATTCATGTATTTGTGGGACGTGGCAAGTGTAAGCGAACTATGTACCTTTTCCCCCTATTATCTATTTACATGGGTTGTTGTGAAGATTACCTTACTTGCGACATTGCTTTCAATGCGGTTATGCCTCTAAGTCGTGCTTCGACACGTAGGATGTTGGGGAACATAGTAATTTCAAAAAAGTTCCTACGCACACTCAAGATCATGGTGATGCATAGCAACGAGAGGGGAGAGTGTGATCTACGTACCCTTGTAGACCGACAGTGGAAGCGTTAGCACAACGCGGTTGATGTAGTCGTACGTCTTCACGGCCCGACCGATCAAGCATCGAAACTACGGCACCTCCGAGTTCTAGAACACGTTCAGCTCGATGACGATCCCCGGACTCCGATCCAGCAAAGTGTCGGGGAAGAGTTCCGTCAGCACGACGGCGTGGTGACGACCTTGATGTACTACCGTCGCAGGGCTTCGCCTAAGCACCGCTACAATATTATCGAGGACTATGGTGGAAGGGGGCACCGCACATGGTTAAGAATATGATCACGTGGATCAACTTGTGTGTCTAGGGGTGCCCCCTGCCTCCGTATATAAAGGATCAAGGGGGGGTGCGGCCGACCAGGAGGAGGGCGCGCCAGGAGGAGTCCTACTCCCACCGGGAGTAGGATTCCCCCCTTTCCTAGTTGGAATAGGATTCGGGAGGGGGGAAAGAGGAGAGAGAGAAGGAAGGGCGGCGCCGCCCCCCTCTCCTTGTCCTATTCGGACTAGGGGGGAGGGGCACGCGGCCCATCCCTGGACACCTCTCCTCTCTTCCACTAAAGCCCACTAAGGCCCATATACCTCCCGGGGGGTTCCGGTAACATCCCGGTACTCCGGTAAAATCCCGATTTCACCCGGAACACTTCCGATATCCAAATATAGGCTTCCAATATATCAATCTTTATGTCTCGACCATTTCGAGACTCCTCGTCATGTCCGTGATCACATCCGGGACTCCGAACAAACTTCGGTACATCAAAATGCATAAACTCATAATATAACTGTCATTGAAACCTCAAGCGTGCGGACCCTACGGGTTCGAGAACAATGTAGACATGACCGAGACACGTCTCCAGTCAATAACCAATAGTGGAACCTGGATGCTCATATTGGCTCCCACATATTCTACGAAGATCTTTATCGGTCAGACCGCATAACAACATATGTTGTTCCCTTTGTCATCGGTATGTTACTTGCCCGAGATTCGATCGTCGGTATCTTAATACCTAGTTCAATCTCGTTACCGGCAAGTCTCTTTACTCGTTCCGTAATACATCATCTCACAACTAACTTATTAGTTGCAATGCTTGCAAGGCTTATGTGATGTGCATTACCGAGGGGGCCCAGAGATACCTCTCCGACAATCAGAGTGACAAATCCTAATCTTGAAATACGCCAACCCAACATGTACCTTTGGAGACACCTGTAGAGCTCCTTTATAATCACCCAGTTATGTTGTGACGTTTGGTAGCACACAAAGTGTTCCTCCGGCAAATGGGAGTTGCATAATCTCATAGTCATAGGAACATGTATAAGTCATGAAGAAAGCAATAGAAACATACTAAACAATCGGGTGCTAAGCTACTAATGGAATGGGTCATGTCAATCACATCATTCTCCTAATGATGTGATCCCGTTAATCAAATAACAACTCTTTGTTATGGTTAGGAAACATAACCATCTTGATTAACGAGCTAGTCAGGTAGAGGCATACTAGTGACACTCTGTTTGTCTATGTATTCACACATGTATTATGTTTCCGGTTAATACAATTCTAGCATGAATAATAAACATTTATATGGATATAAGGAAATAAATAATAACTTTATTTTATTGCCTCTAGGGCATATTTCCTTCAGTCTCCCACTTGCACTAGAGTCAATAATCTGTTCACATCGCCATGTGATTCAATACTAAGAGTTCACATCACCATGTCATTAACACCCATAGTTCACATCGTCATGTGACCTATACCCAAAGGGTTTACTAGAGTCAATAATCTGGTTCACATCATTTATGTGATTAACACCCAAAGAGTACTAAGGTGTGATCATGTTTTGCTTGTGAGATAATTTTAGTCAACAGGTCTGTCACATACAGATCCGTAAATATTTTGCGAATTCTATGTCTACAATTCTCGGCACGGAGCTACTCTAGCTAAT
The DNA here is from genome assembly GCF_003073215.2 of Triticum urartu. Lineage (NCBI taxonomy): Eukaryota > Viridiplantae > Streptophyta > Magnoliopsida > Poales > Poaceae > Triticum > Triticum urartu. The sequence continues at coordinate 391,706,655 of NC_053027.1, read as the reverse complement.
TGCTCCCACTTTCAATATGTATCTAGATCTGTGTCAAAACTTGCGTCGACGTAACTTTTTACGACGAACCTTTTGTCACCTCCATAACCGAGAAATATTTCCTTATTCCACTGAGGATAATTTTGACCAATGTCCAGTGATCTACTCTTAGATCACTATTGTTCTCCCTTGCTTAACACAGTGTAGGGTATACAATAGATCAGGTACACATCATGGCATACTTTATAGAACCTATGGCTGAGGCATAGGGAATGACTTTCATTCTCTTTCTATCTTCTGCCGTGGTCGGGCTTTGAGTCTTACTCAATTTCATACCTTGTAACACAGCCAAGAACTCTTTCTTTGACTGTTCCATTTTTAAACTACTTCAAAATATTGTCAAGGTATGTACTCATTGAAAAAACTTATCAAGCGTCTTGATCTATCTCTATATATTTTGATGCTTAATATGTAAGCAGCTTCACCGAGGTCTTTCTTTGAAAAACTTCTTTAAAAACACTCCTTTATGCTTTGCAGAATAATTCTACATTATTTCCGATCAACAATATGTCATTCACATATACTTATCAGAAATGATGTAGTGCTCCCACTCACTTTCTTATATATACAGGCTTCACCGCAAGTCTGTATAAAACTATATGCTTTGATCATACTATCAAAGTGTTTATTCCAACTCCGAGAGGCTTGCACCAGTCCATAAATGGATCGTTGGAGCTTGCACACTTTGTTAGCTCCTTCTGGATCGACAAAACCTTCCGGCTGCATCATATACAACTCTTCTTCCAGAAATCCATTTAGGAATGCAGTTTTGACATCCATTTGCTGGATTTCATAAAATGCGGCAATTGCTAACATGATTCAGACAGACTTAAGCATAGATACGAGTGAGAAAATCTCATCATAGTCAACACCTTGAACTTGTCGAAAACCTTTTTGCGACAATTCTAGCTTTGTAGATAGTAACACTACTATCAGCGTCTGTCTTCCTCTTGAAGATCCATTTAATATCAATGGCTCACCGATCATTGGGCAAGTCAATCAAAGTCCATACTTTGTTCTCATACATGGATCTCATCTCAGATTCCATGGCCTCAAGCCATTTCGCGGAATCTAGGCTCATCATCGCTTCCTCATAGTTCGCAAGTTCGTCATGGTCTAGTAACATGACTTCCAGAACAGGATTACCGTACCACTTTGGTGCGGATCTCACTCTGGTTTACCTACGAGATTCGGTATTAACTTGATCTGAAGTTACATGATCATCATCATTAGTCTTCCTCACTAATTGGTGTAGTAGTCACAGGAACAGATTTCTTGTGATGAACTACTTTTCAATAAGGGAGAAGGTACAATTACCTTATCAAGTTCTACGTTCCTCCCACTCACTTCTTTCAAGAGAAACTCCTTCTCTAGAAAGGATCCATTCTTAGCAACGAATGCCTTGCCTTCGGATCTGTGATAGAAGGTGTACCCAATAGTCTCCTTTGGGTATCCTATGAAGACATATTTCTCCGATTTGGGTTTGAGCTTATCAGGATGAAACTTTTTCATATAAGCATCACAATCCCAAACTTTAAGAAACGACAACTTTGGTTTCTTGCCAAACCACAGTTCAGATTGTGTCGTCTCAACGAACTTAGATGGTGCCCTTTTAAACGTGAATGCAGCTGTCTTTAATGCATAACCCCAAAACGATAGTGGTAGATCGGTAAGAGACATCATAGATCGCACCATATCTAATAAAGTACGGTTATGATGTTCGGACACACCATTATGCTGTGGTGTTCCAGGTGGCGTGAGTAGTGAAACTATTTCACATTGTTTTAACTGAAGGCCAGACTCATAACTCAAATATTTTACCTCTGCGATCATATCATAGAAACTTTTATTTTCTTGTTACGATGATTCTCCACTTCACTCCGAAATTCTTTGAACTTTTCAAATATTTCAGACTTGTGTTTCATTAAGTAGATATACCCATATCTTCTCAAATCATCTGTGAAGGTCAGAAAATAATGATACCCGCCACGAGCCTTAACACTCATCGGATCTGATACATCAGTATGTATTATTTCCAATAAGTCAGTTGCTCGCTCCATAGTTCTGGAGAACGGCGTTTTAGTCATCTTGCCCATGAGGCATGGTTCGCAAGCATCAACTGATTCATAATCAAGTGATTCCAAAAACCCATTAGCATGGAGTTTCTTCATGCGCTTTACACCAATATGACCTAAACGGCAGTGCCACAAATAAGTTTCACTATCATTATTAACTTTGCATATTTTGGTTTCAATATTATGATTATGTGTATCACTACGATCGAGATCCAACGAACTATTTTCATTGGGTGTGTAACCATATAAGGTTTTATTCATGTAAACAGAACAACAATTTATTCTCTTACTTAAATGAATAACCGTATTACAATAAACATGATCAAATCATATTCATGCTCAACGCAAACACCAAATAACACTTATTCAGGTTCAACACTAATCCCGAAAGTATAGGGAGTGTGCGATGATGATCATATCAATCTTGGAACCACTTCCAGCACACATCGTCACTTCACCCTTAACTAGTCTCTGTTTATTCTGCAACTCCCGTTTCGAGTTACTAATCTTAGCAACTGAACTAGTATCAAATACTGAGGGGTTGCTATAAACACTAGTAAAGTACACATCAATAACATGTATATCAAATATACTTATGTTCACTTTGCCATCCTTCTTATCTGCCAATCACTTGGGGTAGTTCCGCTTCTAGTGACCAGTCCCTTTGCAGTAGAAATGCTTAGTCTCAGGCTTAGGACCAGACATGGGCTTCTTCACTTGAGCAGCAACTTGCTTGCTGTTCTTCTTGAAGTTCCCCTTCTTCCATCTGCCCTTTTCTTGAAACTAGTGGTCTTGTCTACCATCAACACTTGATGTTTTTCTCGATTTCTACCTTCGTCAATTTCTGCATTACGAAGAGCTTGGGAATCGTTTCCGTTATCCCTTGCATATCATAGTTCATCACGAAGTTCTACTAACTTGGTGATGGTGACTAGAGAATTCTGTCAATCACTATCTTAACTGGAAGATTAACTCCCACTTGATTCAAGCGATTGTAGTACTCAGACAATCTGAGCACATGCTCACTAGTTGAGCGATTCTCCTCCATCTTTTAGCTATAGAACTTGTTGGAGACTTCATATCTCTCAACTCAGGTATTTGCTTGAAATATTAACTTCAACTCCTGGAACATCTCATATGCTCCATGACGTTCAAAACGTCTTTGAAGTCCCGATTCTAAGCCATTAAGCATGGTGCACTAAACTATCCAGTAGTCATCATATTGAGCTAGCCAAACGTTCATAACGTCTGCATCTGCTCCTGCAATAGGTCCGTCACCTAGCGGTGCATCAAGGACATAATTCTTCTGTGCAGCAATGAGGATAAACCTCAGATCACGGATCCAATCCGCATCATTGCTACTAACATCTTTCAACACAATTTTCTCTAGGAACATATCAAAATAAACACAGGGAAGCAACAATGCGAGCTATTGATCTACAACATAATTTGCAAAATACTACCAGGACTAAGTTCATGATAAATTTAAGTTCAATTAATCATATTACTTAAGAACTCCCACTTAGATAGACATCCCTCTAATCCTCTAAGTGATTACGTGATCCAAATCAACTAAACCATGTCCGATCCTCACGTGAGATGGAGTAGTTTCATTGGTGAACATCGCTATGTTGATCATATCTGCTATATGATTCACGCTCGACCTTTCGGTCTCCGTGTTCCGAGGCCATATCTGTATATGCTTGGCTCGTCAAGTACAACCTGAGTATTCTGCGTGTGCAACTGTTTTGCACCCGTTGTATTTGAACGTAGAGCCTATCACACCCGATCATCACGTGGTGTCTCAGCACGAAGAACTTTCGCAACGGTGCATACTCAGGGAGAACACTTCTTGATAATTATTGAGAGATCATCTTATAATGCTACCGTCAATCAAAGCAAGATAAGATGCATAAAAGATAAACATCACATGCAATCAATATAAGTGATATGATATGGCCATCATCATCTTGTGCTTGTGATCTCCATCTTCGAAGCACCGTCGTGATCACCATCGTCACCGGCGCGACACCTTGATCTCCATCGTAGCATCATTGTCGTCTCGCCAATATTATGCTTCCACGACTATCGCTACCGCTTAGTGATAAAGTAAAGCATTACAACGCGATTGCATTGCATACAATAAAGTGACAACCATATGGCTCCTGCCAGTTGCCGATAACTCGGTTAGAAAACATGATCATCTCGTACAATAAAATTTAGCATCATGTCTTGACCATATCACATCACAACATGCCCTGCAAAAACAAGTTAGACGTCCTCTACTTTGTTGTTGCAAGTTTTACATGGCTGCTACGGGCTTAACCAAGAACCAATCTTACCTACGCATCAAAACCACAACGATAGTTTGTCAAGTTGGTGCTGTTTTAACCTTCGCAAGGACCGGTCGTAGCCACACTCGGTTCAACTAAATTTGGAGAAACTGTCACCCGCTAGCCACCTTTGTGCAAAGCACGTCGGGAGAACCGGTCTCACGTAAGCGTACGCGTAATGTCGGTCCGGGCCGCTTCGTCGAACAATACCGCCGAACCAAAGTATGACATGCTGGTAAGCAGTATGACTTATATCACCCACAACTCACTTGTGTTCTACTCGTGCATATAACCTCAACACATAAAACCTAGGCTCGGATACCACTGTTGGGGAACGTAGTAATTTCAAAAAAATTCTTACGCACACTCAAGATCATGGTGATGCATAGCAACGAGAGGGGAGAGTGTGATCTACGTACCCTTGTAGACCGACAGCGGAAGCGTTAGCACAACGCGGTTGATGTAGTCGTACGTCTTCACGGCCCGACCGATCAAGCACCGAAACAACGGCACCTCCGAGTTCTAGCACACGTTAAGCTCGATGACGATCCCCGGACTCCGATCCAGCAAAGTGTCGGGGAAGAGTTCCGTCAGCACGACGGCGTGGTGACGACCTTGATGTACTACCGTCGCAGGGCTTCGCCTAAGCACCGCTACAATATTATCGAGGACTATGGTGGAAGGGGGCACCGCACACGGTTAAGAATATGATCACGTGGATCAACTTGTGTGTCTAGGGGTGCCCCCTGCCTTCGTATATAAAGGATCAAGGGGGGGTGCGGCCGGCCAGGAGGAGGGCGCGCCAGGAGGAGTCCTACTCCCACCGGGAGTAGGATTCCCCCCTTTCCTAGTTGGAATAGGATTCGGGAGGGGGGAAAGAGGAGAGAGAGAAGGAAGGGGGGCGCCGCCCCCCTCTCCTTGTCCTATTCGGACTAGGGGGGGAGGGGCGCGCGGCCCAGCCCTGGCCACCTCTCCTCTCTTCCACTAAAGCCCACTAAGGCCCATATACCTCCCGGGGGGTTCCGGTAACCTCCCGGTACTCCGGTAAAATCCCGATTTCACCCAGAACACTTCCGATATCCAAATATAGGCTTCCAATATATCAATCTTTATGTCTCGACCATTTCGAGACTCCTCGTCATGTCCGTGATCACATCCGAGACTCCAAACAAACTTCGGTACATCAAAATGCATAAACTCATAATATAACTGTCATTGAAACCTTAACCGTGCGGACCCTACGGGTTCGAGAACAATGTAGACATGACCGAGACACGTCTCCAGTCAATAACCAATAGTGGAACCTGGATGCTCATATTGGCTCCCACATATTCTACGAAGATATTTATCGGTCAGACCGCATAACAACATATGTTGTTCCCTTTGTCATCGGTATGTTACTTGCCCGAGATTCGATCGTCGGTATCTTAATACCTAGTTCAATCTCGTTACCGGCAAGTCTCTTTACTCGTTCCGTAATACATCATCTCACAACTAATTTATTAGTTGCAATGCTTGCAAGGCTTATGTGATGTGCATTACCGAGAGGGCCCAGAGATACCTCTCCGACAATCGGAGTGACAAATCTTAATCTCGAAATACGCCAACCCAACATGTACCTTTGGAGACACCTATAGAGCTCCATTATAATCACCCAGTTACGTTGTGAAGTTTGGTAGCACACAAAGTGTTCCTCCGGCAAACGGGAGTTGCATAATCTCATAGTCACAGGAACATGTATAAGTCATGAAGAAAGCAATAGAAACATACGAAACGATGGGTGCTAAGCTAATGGAATGGGTCATGTCAATCACATCATTCTCCTAATGATGTGATCCCGTTAATCAAATAACAAATCTTTTGTTTATGGTTAGGAAACATAACCATCTTCGATTAACGAGCTAGTCAAGTAGAGGCATACTAGTGACACTCTGTTTGTCTATGTATTCACACATGTATTATGTTTCCGGTTAATACAATTCTAGCATGAATAATAAACATTTATCATGATATAAGGAAATAAATAATAACTTTATTATTGCCTCTAGGGCATATTTCCTTCATAGGAGATATAGACGCATCGAGGGCGTTACAAGTTGGTATCAGAGCCTTCCCCGACCTTAGGAGCCCCCCTGCTTGATCGAATAGCTAGCGTTGTTGTGTCTAGAAAAATGTTTTGAGTCATTTAGGAATTATATATCGGAGAGTTAGGAATTCTTTTTACTCCCCAGTCCCTTCATCGCTCTGGTAAGGCATCCTGACGTAGAGTTTTGACTCTTCTCTTCTCAAATTTCACTAAAAAAAATTTAGGATCACGCGGGTATCTTGGAATCGTTCCGATCGATTTGTGATGAGAACATTGTTCTTGGTGCCTCCTGTCATTTAGGGGTTGTGGCAGTGTCCCGGGGAGTTGAGCTCCGAGGTGTTGTCGTCACAATTTTATCGTTGCAGCTCTAGAATACCTGAGTTTAGTTTCACCGACATCAAAAATCTCTTTTATGCAGTTGTTGGTGAGATAACCTCGACGCCACCCAGTACTGGGGCGGGAGTTCAGGAGTATTGCCATGACTTGTATAACGGATGCTTTTTTGAAGGTTGAGGTAGACGATTTCCGAAGTTTTTCTCGGTTATGTGTTGAAGGATGGATACAGCTGGATGTAGGATTTGCTAGATTTGGGTGAGATGTTATGCTTCCCCTGTATCCCCAACACCTGATTGCATAACCGGAAAGGTTCGAGAGTTTCATAGGTGGGAATTCTTGTAGCTCTAGTTCTTCTTCCAAGGATATTTGGTTTGAGATTGGGTGATCCTTACCGAGTATTCGTTCTGGTTCCGTACCTTGTTGTTGTTTTTTCTTCTACCTAAATTCTAAGTGGCTTCTCAATTTATGGATATGTGACCATTTCTATTGGAATGCATTCATTCATTTTGTTTGGATGTGAAGACTATATGTTGCAATTTCAACCCGTTTGATTCACCTTCAATATTTGTCTGTCAATGTGCTAATGGATGTCAACCACTTCAGGATGGCTCCTCCAACGCGCACGACTCCGAATCCTGATCCGCCACCACCACCTCCACCTCCGGAGGCATGGCAAGCTGTGATGGCCACTACCAATGCAAATACGCAGCTGATCATGCAACTTCTTCAAGAGCGCAACCAAGAGAACAAGGGCCAAGGCAACAATCAGAATCACTTTGCTACACTCAACCAGTTCCTTGCTAACCAGCCAAAGACCTTCAACAATTGTGTTGAGGCAACAGACGCTGATGATTGGCTCGTGGACATATGCAAGCATTTCGAGTGCAGTAACGTCAGGCCTGAGGACTTTGTCAAGTTCGCTTCCTTCCAACTCAAAGACCAAGCTGCAGAATGGTTTCAGCAGTACAAAGATTCCATAGGAGGCCGTGTGATTACCTGGGATGAATTCCTTCAAGACTTCAAAGCTCATCATATTCCTAAGAGCGTGGTTGAAAGCAAGCGTGAGGAATTCTGCAACCTGAAGCAAGGCTCTATGTCTATCTACGAGTACAATAAGATGTTTCAGAAGCTCGCCCGTTTTGCTAAGCAGGACGTCCCTGACGAGAAGAGCATGATATACCAGTTCAGGGGTGGTCTCAGAGAAGAAATCCAGCTAGCTCTTGTCCTCTTTGAGCCCAGGAGGTACGATGAGTTTTACAACATGGCAATGAAGCAAGAGACTGCTCAACTGAAGTGCGATGCTTCCAAGAAGCGAGTTAGAGATGCTAATCCTTCTTCCTCAACTCAAGTGGCTAAGCAGCAGAAGTATTGGCTTCCTTCTCCTTTGTTCCGTCAGCCTTATCAGCAGAAGAGCAAAGGTGGCAGTGGATCTTCCCACCCACCCAACCCTGGCTTTCAGAACAAGACTTCGTCTCAAGCTCCAAGATCGAGTGCTCCGTATCATCGTCCGCTTTCAGAGGTCACGTGCAACAAGTGCCAACAGAAGGGTCACTATGCCAACAAATGCTTCAATCAGAGGCGTCTCCCTCCTCCTCCTCATGTGAGATCGGCAAGTACAGCTGTGGTCAAGCATAAGCCCAAGCACGCCAAGGTCAACATGGTGAATGCAGCTCAGGCAGAGGACTCGTCAGATGTCATCATGGGTAACCTTCCTGTTAACGATGTTCCTGCAAAAGTACTTTTTGACACTGGTGCATCGCATTGTTTCATCTCGAGACCTTTTGCATCTAAGCATGAGTTGTCTTCCCAAGTTTTGCATAAACCGTTAGCAGTTGTCTCACCGGGTAAATGTTTGCTTGCAAACTACGAGATTCCGGATATTTCTATCATGATTGGTGATTTCAAGTTTCTGGCTTCTCCAATGGTCCTTGGTAGCTCGGATATTGATCTTATTCTTGGAATGGACTGGCTTTCTAAGCACAAGGCTCAGCTTGATTGTGCTGCCAGGCAGATTCAATTGACTCATTCGTCTGAGGATGTAATTGTCTTTGCCGCTCGGGATAATACCATCCGTCTATTTTCTCTCAATGAGAATGGTGAACTGGATGCCATCTCTCAAATTCCAGTCGTTTGCGAATATCAAGATGTTTTTCCAGAAGAGCTTCCAGGAATGCCTCCGCACCGGCCAGTTGAATTCGTCATTGATCTTGAGCCTGGCACGGAACCTGTTTGCAAACGTCCTTACAAGCTTGGACCTAAAGAATTGAAGGAGCTGAAGAAACAACTCGATATTCAAGAGCGAATGGGCCTCATCCGACCTAGTTCTTCTCCATGGGGTTGTGGAGTTCTTTTTGTGAAGAAGAAGGATGGAACAGACTGACTTTGTGTTGACTACCGTCCATTGAACAACAAGACCATCAAGAACAAGTACCCACTTCCCAACATCAATGAGCTGTTCGAACAACTCAAAGGTGATCAAGTATTCTCCAAGCTTGATCTCCGTATGGGCTATCACCAGATTCGAATCCGCGAGCAAGATATTCCCAAGATGGCTTTCAGAACAAGCTATGGTTCATATGAATACACTGTCATGTCTTTTGGTCTCGTCAACGCTCCTCCGACTTTCTCTCACATGATGAACTTCATCTTCAACGCCTACACAAATGACTTTGTCTTGGTCTACCTCGATGACATTCTGGTCTTCTCGAAGAACAAGGAAGATCATGCCAAGCACTTGCGTTTGGTACTCGATAAGCTCAGAGAACATCAGTTCTACGCCAAGTTCTCAAAGTGTGAATTTTGGCTCGATGAGGTTCTTTATCTTGGGCATGTCATCTCTGCCAAGGGCATTGCGGTGAATCCTGAGAAGGTGTCTGCAATTGTGAATTGGGAACCACCTCAGAACGTGAAGCAACTCCGCAGCTTCCTTGGTCTCGCAAGCTACTGTCAAAGGTTCGTTGAGAACTTCTCAAAGATCGCGAAGCCTCTTTCCAACCTTCTCCAGAAGCACGTCAAGTACGTTTGGTCTCCGGAATGTGACATCGCTTTCAACACTTTGAAAGAGAAATTAGTCACTGCTCTAGTTCTGACTCCTCCTGATGAATCCAAACCGTTCGAGGTCTTCTGTGATGCCTCTCTTCAAGGTCTTGGTGCAGTGTTGATTCAAGAGAAGAAAGTTGTGGCTTATACCTCTCGTCAGTTGAAGCCCAACGAGAAGAACTACCCCACTCATGACCTCGAGTTGGCGGCAGCTGTGCATGCTCTTTTGACTTGGAGACATCTCTTATTGGGAAGAAAAGTGGACATCTTCACTGACCACAAGAGTCTCAAGTACATCTTCACCCAGCCTAATCTCAACCTCAGGCAGACTCGTTGGGTCGAAATGATTCAAGAGTATAATCCGAGCATCGAATATACTCCAGGCAAGGCCAATGTGATTGCTGACACATTGAGCAGGAAGGCTTACTGCAACAGTCTGATTATCAAGCCTTACCAACCCGAGCTTTGTGAAGCTTTCCGCAAACTCAATCTGCAAGTTGTTCCTCAAGGTTTCCTTGCCAACCTTCAAGTCTCTCCTACTTTGGAAGATCAGATTCGCGAGGCTCTACTTCTTGATGCTATGGTGAAGAAGGTGAAGATTGGGATTGCCAAGAGTCAACCCAAGTACAAGTGCTATCGCCTTGATGACAAGGATACTCTCTTCTTCGAGGATCGCATTGTTGTGCCTAAAGGTGACCTTCGTAAAGTTATTATGAATGAGGCTCACAATTCACTCCTCTCCATCCACCCTAGGAGTACGAAGATGTACCAGGACCTCAAGCGGGCTTATTGGTGGACTCGAATGAAGCGCGAGATTGCTCAGTTCGTGAATGAATGTGATGTCTGCAGAAGAGTGAAGGCCGAACACCAATGACCAGCTGGTCTCCTCCAACCTCTTGCCATTCCAGAATGGAAGTTTGACCACATTGAGATGGACTTCGTGACTGGGTTTCCAAAGTCCAAGCGTGGCAACGATGCTATATTCGTTGTCATCGACAAACTCACTAAAGTGGCTCACTTTCTGCCTATCAAAGAGTCTATCACTGCAGCTCAATTGGCAGATCTTTATACCTCTCGGATCGTCTCTCTGCACGGCATTCCACAGTTGATATCTTCAGACCGTGGCAGCATCTTTACCTCCAAGTTTTGGAATTCTTTTCAGAAGGCCATGGGCACCAACATCCATTTCAGCACAGCTTTTCATCCTCAAACTAGCGGTCAAGTCGAGCGTGTCAATCAGATTCTCGAAGATATGCTCAGGGCTTGCGTTATCTCCTTCGGTATGAAGTGGGAAGATTGTCTTCCATATGCCGAATTCTCCTACAACAACAGTTTTGAAGCAAGTTCGGGCAAGGCCCCATTTGAAATTCTCTATGGCAGGAAGTGCCGTACTCCTCTTAACTGGTCAGAGACCGGTGAACATCAACTTCTTGGAAATGACTTGATCACAAAGGCAGAGTAAATGTGCAAAGTCATTCGTGATAACCTCAAAGCAGCGCAATCGCGCCAGAAGAGCTACTATGATAGTAAGCATCGTGATTTGGCTTTCGAGATAGGAGACCATGTGTACCTCCACCTCTCTCCAATGAAAGGTACTCGTCGCTTCGGTATCAAAGGGAAGCTTGCCCCTAGATACGTGGGTCCATTCAAGGTCGTCAGCAAGAGAGGCGATCTCGCCTATCAACTCGAGCTTCCTCCCAACTTTGCAAATGTGCACGACGTGTTCCATGTCTCTCAGCTCCGCAAGTGCTTCAAGACCCCTGATCGCACCGTCAACTTTGAAGACATTGATCTCCAAGAAGACCTCTCTTATCATGAGCACCCCGTTGCTATTCTTGAAGAAACTGAGCGCAAGACTCGCAATAAGTCAATCAAATTCCTCAAAGTCAAGTGGTCACACCATTCCGACCGTGAAGCCACCTGGGAATGCGAGGATCACCTCCGTTCTGAGTACCCGACGTTTTTCCAGTCCTAGATCTCGGGACGAGATCCTTTCGTAGTGGTGGAGTGTTGTAACACCCCGGATGTAATTTACCTTATATGTACTCCAACTCTTGCCATTTCTGGCACTAAGTTATTTTATTTCCTCGGGTACGGGTTTTGTCTCCGTGTGTTGTTGCCTTGTCATGCATCTCATATCATGTCCATTGCATTTGCATACGTGTTCGTCTCATGCATCCGAGCATTTTCCCCGTTGTCCGTTTTGCATTCCGGCGCTCCTATCTCCCGGTGGTCCTTTCTACCTCTTTTCGTGTGTGGGGGTAAACATTTCCGGATTGGACCGAGACTTGTCATGCGGCCTTGGTTTACTACCGGTAGACCGCCTGTCAAGTTTCGTGCCATTTGGACTTCGTTGATACTCCAACGGTTAACCGAGGGACCGAGAAGGCCTCGTGTGTGTTAGCCCAACACCCTTCCAATTTGGTCCAAAACCCACCAAAACCCTCTCCATCATCTAGAGCGTTCGATCACGATCGCGTGGCCGAAAACCGCACTCCATTTGGAGCTCTAGCTCCCTCTATGCCTATATATAGATCCTCTCCCGAAATTTTCGGTCTTCTTCCCCCAAACCCTAAAAATCTCCTCCTCGCGCCGCCGGACGAGATCCGGTCGGGCCGGACATGTCCGCCGCCCGCGCCGCCGCGCCCAGCTTGTAACCGCGTGCCACAGGCACCTGTTCCCGCCACCGCCAAGGCCCGCCGGGCCCAAGGCCGGCCCTCTCCGCCCCCGCAACCGGGCCCCGCCTCCTCTTTAAGAGCGCTGCACCGCCGTCTTTGTCCCATGCGCCGACCGCCTCCGCCACGCACCTCGCCGGCCAGAGCCGAGCTCCGTCCCGCGCCGGCCGCACTTCGCCGCCCCCACCGCGGCTACCTCGCCGCCGACGTCCGCCACCATCAGCGCCGCCTCCTCGCCCCGGCAAGTCGGCTGGCCGCCCCGACGAGCCTCTCCACGCCGGCGAGCTCCCTCAGCTCCGGTCGCCGCTCTGCCATCCTCGCCACGAACCTCGGTGTGCGCGCCACCGCGATCCAGATCCGAGCTACAGTGAAACCCTAGAGGGTTGACTTTTTCCCTCTCCTAGTATTTTTTTTGCATTCTTGCTCATGCCGTAACTCCGCATCTGTAGCTCCGATTTGTGCGTGTAGCATATCAAAATGTTCGTCTCAGAGAGTACATCATTTCAACTCATTGCATCATTTTCATTTGAGCTCATCTTGATGCCCGAAATGCTGTTGGAAGAGGGCTAAGTGATACAATTGTCAGATCTGTTTCATCAAATGGATATTTGTCATTTTTTCCATGATTTATGTGTGCATGATATGCTCCTGAGCTCTACATGAGTTTTGATCTATGCCATGCCATCTTTACAGAGGTGCTTACCATGTATTTTTGTGATATGTGTGGTGACTAGCACAAGCTTGCAAAGTAGTGCATTCGTAATGCTGATTTCAGTGACTTCGAATTTCTCCAAGTCCTTGTCCTGATTTTGTCATTATGCCATATGTTCATGTTGTTCCCTAGTGATCCGTGCCTCTTTTGAGGATGATCAGTAAGGATGTTTTGTTAACATTGTGGTTCTCTATCCATCCATGTCTTTGTTTGCATTTATGGAGCACCGTAGCTTGAGTCAATCGAGCTCTACTTTTGCTATTTCGTGAATCCTGGCCGATTGTTGACTTGTTAGCGATTTTGCCGAGGATGTTGTTATTGATCCGTGCATGCTATGTTGTTGTTCTTGCCATGTCTAGCTTCTATGATATGTATTTTTGATGGGTGTATGCTTAGTTGGTCATGCCATGCTCTATAATGAGTGCATCGAGCTCGTGAACATGCCTACACATTAACATATTTGCATGCTCCAGTTTTTCACTAAGTCTGTAATCTGATTATCTTTTTGCCATGTTCACATGCTTGCAATTGTATTTTCTGATCCCTTTTGGCTCAAGGTCACTAAGGGATTTTTGTTAAGTGCTTTGAGTGGCTTCATGTCATGCCTTGCTTTGCCATGTTAAGTTCCTGTAGCATATAGTTTTCATGCTCTAGAGTGTGCTACCTGATGTTAAATTCCAGACTTGTGTCAATTTCACCAAGTCTGAAACCTGTTATCATTTGCACTTTTGACATGCTCGTTTGAACCTGTTAATGGATGAATTGGCCGTAGCTCAGTGTTCATCTTTTGTCAAGCATCATGAGTGGATCCCTGCCATGTATTTTGTTGTCATGTTTGAGTGCTGTAGCAAAATTATCTTGATGCTTTTAGATGGCTACTTGTTGGTTATCACAGACCGGTGCCATATTTGTTTCGCTTGCCATTTCCAAACCGTGCATCTGATTCCGGTGATCTTTATATCGATTTCAACCGAAATCACCTCACCTTTCCAGTGGCACTCTTGGATTTCCAAGTTGAGGCCAGGTTCAATCATTCCTTGTCAAATCATGCATATGCATCACATATCGCATCCCGCATAGCATACCATGTTTGCATCATATTGTTCGAGCATTGCACGTGGTTGATTGTGTTCCTTTTGCTTGTTCGTCTTATTTGGGTAGAGCCGGGAGACGAGTTCGCTAACGAGGATCCCGTTGAGTTTGCTTACGAGGATCAAGTCAACTCTGACAACTTTGCAGGCAAGATGATCATACCCTCGAAATCACTTCTATCTTTGCTTGCTAGATGCTCGCTCTTTTGCTATGCCTATGCTACAATACCTACCACTTGCTTATCATGCCTCCCAAATTGCCATGTCAAACCTCTAACCCACCATGTCCTAACCTCTTTGCTCAGCCCCTCTTATAGCGTTGCTAGTTGTAGGTGAAGATTGGAGATCGTTCCTTGTTGGAACATTGTTTATTGTTGGGATATCACCATATTATCTTGTTTATCTTAATGCACCTATATACTTGGTAAAGGGTGGAAGGATCGGCCTTTTGCCTAGTGTTTTGTTCCACTCTTGCCGCCCTAGTTTCCGTCATATCGGTGTTATGTTCCCGGATTTTGCGTTCCTTACGCGGTTGGGTGATAATGGGAACCCCTTGACAGTTCGCCTTGAATAAAACTCCTCCAGCAATGCCCAACCTTGGTTTTACCATTTGCCACCTAGCCTCTTTTTCCCTTGGGTTTCCGGAGCCCGAGGGTCGTCTTTATTTAAACCCCCTCCCCCCCGGACCAGTGCTACTCTGAGTGTTGGTCCAAACTAGAGCCCCTTGCAGCGCCACCTCGGGGAAACTCGAGGGCTGATTTTAGTTGTACGGATTGCTTATCCGAGTGTGCCCTGAGAACGAGATATGTGCAGCTCCTATCGGGATTTGTTGGCACATTCGGGCGGTGTTGCTGGACTTGTTTTACCATTGTCGAAGATGTCTTGTAGAACCGGGATACCGAGTCTGATCGGAATGTCTCGGGAGAAGGAATATCCTTCGTTGACCGTGAGAGCTTGTGATGGGCTAAGTTGGGACTCCCTGCAGGGTTTTGAACTTTCGAAAGCCGTGCCCGTGGTTATGGGCAGATGGGAATTTGTTAATGTCCGGTTGTAGACAACATGAAACTTAACTTAATTAAAATGAATCAACTGCATGTGTAACCGTGATGGTCTCTTCTCGGTGGAGTCCGGGAAGCGAACACGGTGTTGGAGTAATGTTAGACGTAGGTTGTTCTAGGATCACTTCTTGATCATAGTTCTTTGTTCGTGCTTTGCCTTCTCTTCTCGCTCTCTTTTGCGAACATGTTAGCCACCATATATGCTAGTCGCTTGCTGCAGCTCCACATATTACCTTGCCTTACCTATAAGCTTAAATAGTCTTGATCGCGAGGGTGTGAGATTGCTGAGTCCCAGTGACTCACAGTTTACTTCCAAAAACCAGATGCAGGGACCGATGATTCTGTTCCAGATGATGCGCTTGAGCTCAAGTGGGAGTTCGACAAAGACTCTCACCGTTACTATGTGTCTTTCCCTGATGATCAGTAGTGGTGCCCAGTTGGGGCGATCGGGACCGTGTCACAAGTTGGGGTTGTTCTTTTATTTTGGTACCGTAGTCGGACCATGAGTGTATTGGATGATTGTAATGTTATTCATGTATTTGTGTGACGTGGCGAGTGTAAGCCAACTATGTACCTTTCCCCCTATTATCTTTTTACATGGGTTGTTGTGAAGATTACCTTACTTGCGACATTAATTTCAATGTGGTTATGCCTCTAAGTCGTGCTTCGACACGTAGGAGATATAGCCGCATCGAGGGCGTTACAAGTGTGGTGTGATGGATTGCCGCGTGGGCTGAGGATGAATAGTTACAAGGGGAAGAACGGCCTCTTGAGGAGAGGTGTTCTTGTGCTTGGCAAGCTTGTGTGGTGTATGATGGTCTGAATGATCCTCTCCCCTTTGCTAAGGTGGTGGCTAGTCCTATTTATAGAGGCCATGGTCCTCTTCCCAAATATTGAGCGGGAAGGCATGCCACAATGGCCAAGTTTGAAGGGCGACAGCTAGTACAAGTTATCCTGACAAAAGTAGTCTTCGCCTGCCAAAGGCTCTAGTGGTGATGCCATCTTGGGTTCCATGGTGACCTCCGTCCTGCCGTCCTACTGGTCTTGGTCTTGTTGATGGAAACCTCTGCTTGACGCCTCGGGACCCCATGCCTGAGCTTGCCTCTTTAGCACCAAAGAGGAAACGAGGACACTGCGCGCTGGCGCCCGCCTGGTGCCCGCCTGGCCTTAGTCGTCATGGCTTACGTCACGGGGACCTCGTGAGGTCTCTCTTGCCTTGATCTCTCCGCCTCTCGCGAGCCAGCCTGGTGACGCTGCCCCTGAGGAGGTCATGTGTCGTCCGCCTCACGAGTCTTGGCCCCTCGCGACGGTCTTGGGTGCTTGCTGGTGAAGATGGGCCGCACAGGGCCGCTGGTCGAGCCATGTTGTGGGCCACAGGCAGGCAAGTCTGGGGACCCCCGTTCCCAGAACGCCGACAAGTTTTACCTCTTCCTTCTTCCGTTTCTTTACGGTGCCATCCCTAGATCTTGGGGGGAGATCTCTTGTAAGTGGAGGAGAGTTGTAATGACCCGAAACCGACGCTCCAGATGCATTCCACGTTTCTCGTTGTCGCTGTGTGTTTCATTTATTTGTTGCATTCATCAGGTCATCATTTGCATTGCATCGGCACTCCGTTGCCGTCATATTTTAAAAGTTTTCAACCGTTGGTAATAGTCGTGCCCCCCTTGCCTTCATTGACCATTCCGAGAGCAACCGAGTTCTTGGAGTCTCTCTTGTCTAGCTACATAATCTCTCTGTACAGCACATCGACCCCTCCTACCGTCCGAAAGCTGCCCCGAACCCGACCCGCTTAGTCATCATCGTTGGATCTGGATCATCCCCAAACATCCCTAAAATATCTTCAGTTTTTCATTTGGACTCTCTAGTCTATATTTCTCTTCGTCCGTCCGATTTAGATCAAAGGGATGCCATTAGTCTGCATTTAGATCCACTTGCTATATAGACTAGACCAACCCTAGAATCTAGGGAGATGTCCCATCGACCCCTCTCGGCCGCTGCCACTATCTTCCTCGGGATATAGATCCACCCACTCTCCCTCAATTTCCCCAGCGAGCCAACCACCACCTCGTAGCTGCCCGAATCCCGCAGTGCCCCTCCTTCTCCTGCCTGAGCCATGCCTCGTCCCTGGCCCCCTCCTCGCCTCGCTGTCCGATGACCAGTGCCGCCACCGGCAACCACCAGGCCAGTCCCTGGCGCGCTGTCCTTATCCTCCTTCCTTATTTTCTTCTTTGCGTCCCTCTCTCTGTACAGGAAAACGCCATCGACGCCCGAACCTGAAGCTCCATTAAGGCCTCGTCCTCGACCGTCGCACCTTCTCCTGAAGCATTCCCGTGTTCCTCCTTGTCCCCGCGCCTCTGTTCCATGGGATACCGGCCCCGTCGCCGCCCATGTCCACCAGGGCCTCAGCCGTGCCTGTGCCCTCCTCTATGAGCTGCCCCGCCGGACCTCTCCTGCAGCCGAGCTCCCCTCCCTCGCGCGCCCGTCTCCTCTTGCTGATCTGCCTCTTCCCGGAGCAAGCTCGTCGGCATTCCTCGTCGTCCTCGCACTGATGGCCGCCGGCAACCCAAGCAGTAGCAGCCTCGTGCCCGTGTTGCATCCCACGAACCTGACGGCGACCTCCACCTTTAGGCCACCCGGACACGCCCCTGCTTCCTTGACCTCCTGACGCCCTCATGCCCGAGACGCACGGGAGACGAGCACCCCGCAGCAGTGCTCGACCCCGCACTCGTCTTCTCCCCCGGACGGCCACATCGCCAGCATCCCAGGACCCGAGATCTGCCGCGCCATCGCCCGGATCCGCCGCCCTTCGCCATGTCCTGCTACTGCCGATCTATGCTTTTGTTGAACTATGGACGAGCACGCCGCCCCGCGTTGACCGCTCCAGTGACCGCACCAAGTCCAGCTCTGCCTCGCGCCAGAGTTAACCCAGCCGAGTCCTCCTCTGTTGACCCGCGACCCATGCGCTCCACTGACCCCATCGTCTCGCCAAGGCCAGCCTCTGCCGCCTGTTTCTCTGCATCGAGCGAGGCGGGTTCATCCGCATCGATCCTGCGCGATCAACGCACGCAGTGCAGCGTCAAGTCCCAACCGGAAGGCCCAGCGCCAAGCCTTCTCCGCTTCAGGCCGTGAGGCCCAATGTGAGCAGGCCAGATCCATCTATTTCGGCCCGGGTCACTATTTTTTCCCATGCAACAATCAGAGAACTTCAGTTTTTCAGAAAACCTCTTAATGTTCATGCATATAATAACTTCATAAATGTGCATCAGATTAAAATAATCTATAGATGTAAAATGCTTAGAATTTCTTCTAGTTTCATAATGTGCAACTTTCATCCATGTTTGAAATGTCTAAAATGTTGTTTGATTAAATTTTCTCAAATGCCATGCTAAAATGATTTATTTCATAATTAAATAACCGTAGCTTCAAATTTAATAAACTTTATATGTAAATGGGGTAGTAAAATTCATAGATTAATATGGTGACATTACTTTGCATGTTTAACAACTCTAAAATATGGTTTAGGGCAGAACAGTACCATATTCAAAATATGCACGTGGGTTTTTTCTGGAATTATTGTTTGTTATTTGCAGCCTCATTTAGACTCGCTTAAATGTGCAGTTTACTTATGCTTCACCTCTTACCATGTTTAACAACATTTAATATTGTTGGATACATAAACGAGAATGAACTAATTTTGAATGTGGTGTTTCATCAATATGCAACTCATTGCATATTGAGCTCCACTTAATTTGTAGTATTGATTGTTGCACTTTGCCATGCCATGCCTCATTAAACCGGACCTGCATCATACTTAATTGTGCATCATGTCATGGTTATGATATGTATGTTTACCATGATGTTTGATTCTTTCCGGTTGCCCTCTTCCTTGATAGTTCCGTTTACGTTGCGATTGTGAGGATCCGTTTGACTATGTCTGTTCGTCTTCTTCATGGACTTGTTCTTCTTCCTAGCGGGATTTCAGGCAAGATGACCGTCACCTTGGATCTCACTACTATCTTTGCTATGCTAATTGTCTCGATGCTATCGCTATGTCACACTACCTACCACTTGTTTATCAAGCCTCCCAAATTGCCATGATAGCCTCTAACCTTTTCCACTATCCCAGCAAACCGTTGTTCGGCAATGTTACCAGTTCGTTCAGCCCCTCTTATAGCGTTGCTATTTGCAGGTGTAATTGCAGGTTGTTCCATGTTGGGACATGGATAACATGGATATCTTGGGATATCACAATATATCTCTCATTTACTTAATGCATCTATATACTTGGTAAAGGGTGGAAGGCTCAGCCTTTTGCCTAGTGTTTTGTTCCACTCTTGCCGCCCTACTTTCCTTCATACCGGTGTTATGTTCCTTGATTTTTGCGTCCCTAAAACGGTGAGGATTTACGGGCCCCTCTTGGCAATTCGCTTTGAATAAAACTCTTCCAGCGAGGCCCAACATTGGTTTTACCATTTGCCTAATAACAACTAAAAACTTTCATAGGGACTTGCCGACCCCCTGGACTTAATCAACAACCCGAGCCAGTGCTACTCATGAGTTTTGGTCCAATCCGAGCAGACTGCGGGGCCGCCTTGGGGAAACTCGAGGTATTTGGTATATACCTGTAGGCTGACCCATCCGGTGTTCCTTGAGAACGAGATCGTGCAACTCCTATCAGGCTAGGTTGGTGCATCGGGAGGTCTTGCTGGACTAGTTTTACCATAGTCGAAATGTCTTGTGCACCGGGATTCTAAGTCTGATTGGAGGGTCCCGTGATGGAGGATTGTCTCGCGGATCGTGAGCTTGTCATGGGCTAAGTTGGGAGAACCCTGCAGGGTTTAAACTTTTGAGAGTCGTGCCCACGGTTATGTGGTAGATGAGAATTTGTTAATATCCGGTTGTAGTGGACATGAACTAAACTCAATTTGAAATACATCAACCGCATGCGTAATAGTGACTGTCACTTTTTGGGTGCGTTCGATAAGAGAACAAGGTTGAGTTATATTTGAACATAAGTAGTTCAGGATGACTTCTTGATCATTACTAGTTTGCGACCGTTTGCGTAGTTTCTCATCTTACTCTGGTACTCATAAGTTAGCCACCATACAATGCTTAGCCCCTTGCTGCAGCCTCACTACGTATCCTTTCTATACCCATTAAGCTTTGCTAGTCTTGATACCCATGGTAATGGGATTGCTGAGTCATCGTGGCTCACAGATTAATACAACAACAATTGCAGGTACAAGTAATGCGATGATCTGACATGAGTGCGATGCTTGCTTGTTTGGGGTTCTTCTGCTTCTTCTTCTTCTTCGATCAAGGGATAGGATTCGCGTCGGGGAGCCTGGGATTAGCCGGGTGGATGTCGTTCTTCTTTTTCATTTGATTTCATCCGTAGTCGGATCCTGCTCTTCTGTATGATGGTTGCTATGTATTGATGTATTGTTGTATGAATGTTGTCATGGTGAGTGTAAGCCTTTATCTTGTATTCTCATCTATTCAGTACATGGTATGTTGTAATGATATCCACCTTGCTATGCACTCGAAATGCAGTTGTGCCCCAATCATGAATTCATCACACGATTAGGATAGAATTGCATCTTGGGCACTACAGATGAAGTGGTTCGTGAGTCATTTTACCTCCTCTAGTTGCTACTTTAACAACAAAGTCACTTATATTATTATTCATTTCATCAAGCAACTCTCTTTGAGATTTAGCAACTTGTTCTAACTGAGTTTGAACCATAGAAGCATGCTTTCCCACACCTCTAACCTCATTTGAGATTCTAAATAACAAGTCACTCAAGCGAGCAATCATATCAGAATTGTATTTCAATTGTTTCATAACATTTGCATTGAAGTGATCTTGTTTTCTAATGTAATTTTCAAACTCATAAAGGCATTGGCTAGGGTGCATATTGTGATGATTATCATTATCATTGAATTTCATTAGGGAATTTACCTCAACCACATTTGTGGTGTATCAAGCCCATGTATTTCTTCAATAGGGAGTAAATTTTTTACATGCTCAACTTTAATACCTTTTTCCTTCATAGATTTCTTTGCCTCTTGCATATCTTTAGGACTGAGATATAATATACCCCTTGAATGTGTTTAGGCAGTGGTTCAGGAAGAGTCCAATCATTATAATTTTTCAATATGTTATTCAATAATTCTTCATCTTGCCCAATAGTTCGTTCCTTGAAAACACAACCAGTACAACTATCTATGAAATCCCTAACGCCAGGGTTTTCCCAGTCACGACGTTGTAAAACGACGGCCAGTGAATTGTAATACGACTCACTATAGGGCGAATTCGAGCTCGGTACCCGGGGATCCTCTAGAGTCGACCTGCAGGCATGCAAGCTTGTGGGAGACTCTCTTCTTCAATTTGCACAAAGTTAAATATTTCTTGTAAGGCAGCTTGTTTCTTATGAGCAGGGAAATATTGTTCAGAGAAGTAATAAATCTTATCCTGGGGACTACGCACATAACCAGGAGCAAGGGTATTGTACCAAGCTTTAGAATCACCCTTTAATAAGAACAGAAATAATTTGAGAATATAGTAATAGAGAGTTTTCCTTATCATGAGTAAAAAGGGTGGCTATGTCATTCGACTTAGTAAGATGTGCCACAAAAGTTTCAGTTTCATAACCATGGAAAGGATCAGATTCAACCAAAGTAATTAACTCTGGGTCGACAGAGAATTCATAATCCTTATCATCAATAAAGATAGGTGAAGTAGCAAACTTAGGATCATATTGCCGAGCATTCAAGGATTTTTCTTTATACTTGCATAATAGTTTCTCTAGATCATCTCTATCCTTACAAGCAAGAATGTCTCTAGTTGTCTCCTCATTCATAGCATAACCTTCCGGTACTTTTGGCAATTCATATCTAGGAGGGCTAGTTCTAGTAGGTGTTTCAAGATTTTCTATTTCAAGCTCGTCATCACTTTCAACAACATCATGTTGTCTTACTGTAGCAACTTGTTCATCAAGAAATTCACCTAGTGGCACATCATCATCAAGCAAGGTACTAGCATCATCATGGGTATCATTCATAGCAGAAGTAGCATCATCAATAACTTGCAACATATCAAGATTGATAGCATGTGGTGGTGTTGCAAGTTTACTTATAAAAGAAGGTGAATCTAAAGCAGAGCTAGATGGCAGTTCCTTACCTCCCCTCGTCTTAGAGGGATAAATCTTAGTCTTAGCATCCTTTAGATTCTTCATAGTGATAAATTGATAATAGTCCCAAGTGACTCAAAAAATATAGCTATGCTCCCCGGCAACGAGGCCAGAAAAAGGTCTTGATAACCCACAAGTATAGGGGATCGCAACAGTGTTCGAGGGTAGAGTATTCAACCCAAATTTGTAGATTCGACACAAGGGGAGCCAAAGAATATTTGCAAGTATTAGCAGCTGAGTTGTCAATTCAACCACACCTGGATATTAATTATCTACATCAAAGTGATCAGTAGCAAAGTAATATGATATTTTTGATAATAGTAGCGACAACAATAGTAACGGTAATAGCTATAGCATTAGTTTTGTAGCAAGTGCAACCGTCACGATAGCAATAGTGTCGGATTTCGGGTTCCGGCGAAACCCTTGAGGTTCGAACACTTGGGTGGGCACGAAGATCTCTCCCCCCTCTCTAGCTCGCACAGACCAGGATCTCACGGCCTAGCTTGATGAACCCAAAGAACAAGAGACACAAGAGTTTATACTGGTTCGGGCCACCAATGTGGTGTAATACCCTACTCCAGTGTGGTGTGGTGGATTGCCTTTGGGCTATGGATGAACAGTTACAAGGGAAGAACATCCTCCTAAGGAGAGGTATTCTTGTGCCTGGCGAACTTGTGTGAGGCTATGGATGGAATGGCTCATGTCCAATCTCTCTCCTCTCTCAGCACTCAGCTCTCTCCCCTACGATGGTGGCTAGTCCTATTTATAGAGGCCCTGGTCCTCTTCCCAAATATTGAGCAGGAGGGGATCCCTCAATAGCCAAATTCGAAGGGAGACAACTAGTACAAGTTATCCTGACAAAAGTAGTCTTTGACTGCCAAAGGCTCTGGTGGTGATGCCGTCTTGGGCTCCACGGTGACCTCCGTCCTACCATCTTGCTAGTCTTGGTCTTGTTGCACCGATATGGAAACGTTTTCCTGATGCCTTGGGACTCCTCACCTGCGCTTGCCCCTTTAGCACCAAAGAGGAAACAAGGACACTGCGCTTGCTGGCGCCCGCCTGGCGTCCGCCTGGCCTTGGTCGTCATGGCTTGCATCACAGAAACCTCGCGAGGTGTCCTTTGCCTAGATCTCTCCGCCCCTCACGAGCCTACTGGGTCAAGCTGCCCCCGAGGAGGTCTTGTGTCGTCCGCCTCGCGAGGCTTGGCCCCTCGCGAGGGTCTTGAGTGTTTGCTGGTGAATATGGGTCATACAGGGCCGCTGGTGGAGCCATGCCGCGGGCCACAGGCAGGCATGTCTGGGGACCACCGTTCCCATAACACCGACAGTAGCCCCCGGGCCCAAGGCGCGCTCGGATTTGGCTTCGAGGCGAAGCCAAAGGGCAAGTGCGGAGCGCCGCGGGCCCCAACAGCCTGCGGCCCCAGTTGGCGTGTGGCGATTGATTGGATGTGGGCGTCTCTGCTTCCCCACACTGCCTCGGCACCTGCCCGACTTGACGAGTCCTTGCTGCATGCAGAAAAAGATCATTATTACCTTAGATCATGGAGGCCGGAGGCTGGCCTCCCCTTGGCTATAAATGGGGAGAGAGGGACGGAGCTCCTATCACCCATCTCCTCCTTTGCTTCTCCCGCTCCTTCTTCTTCCTCGCTTCGTCGCTTGCTGCATCAATCATGGCGCCGATATGGAGGTTCTCGGCCGCGGAGAAGGGAAAGACTCCCCTTGACGAGCCCGAGCCACTTCAGCCGAAGAACAGGTTGTCCCATCATCACGACCTAGTCGTGAGACCGGATGTGTCGCGGCCATGGTATGAGCGGCCACCTCCCGGGTATCTGTTGCCCTTGTACACCCAAGCTGAAGGCTCCGGAGGGAGGGGCGACAAGCACCGCTGCCCGCGCCAGGGCCGTGGTCGCCGCGCCGCGGTGACGCACGCCGTCCCCCCCAGGGGTCCATGCCGCAGACTCCTCACATGAATTCATGCTTTGGGCGGTGATGCCTCCGCACACTTGGATTCGCTTCCCGCAGTTCTTCTCCACCGAGATGCCGCCGAGGGGCCCCCTCGAGCTTTGGCTGCAGCACACCGACTGCGATGCCCCGGCGACTGGAGTGGGGGTTGAAGCCGCCTCCTCTAGTAGGATCTTCATGACTCGTGGATGGGGCGAGGTCGCTCGAGTCTGCCGCGCGGAAGGCACCCTCGCCATCCACATCAAGTATGACGGCGCCTCCAGGATGTTCTTCAAGGTCTTCGACAAGGAAGGCCGCCGCTTGGAGTGCTGCCCTGAAGGGGGTCGTCAGGACGGCGCAGCGGCCAACGCCGAGCCTGCCGCTGGGCTCGCCAATAGCTCCTCCAGCAGCAGTGGTGACTCCTGGTGGTCCAGCGATTCTCCTGAGCTCGTCCGGAGACGAGCAATGACAGCTACGTGCCTCCGAGCTCTCGATGGGCCGGGAGCAAGGCCGCAACGTCCGGCCGCCGCCGTCGCTGTTCTGGAGGGGGTTGGCGCCGGCCTCCGGAGGCCCACTGTTGATGATGGCATCGGCCGCCCCGGCGCGTGTAGATAGAGCTCCTAGGAACTCCCTTCTTTTTGTTCCCCGCGAGGAATCGAAATGGACCCTGTGGGGCGTGTAAAGGGTCTGTAATGTCTTTTGTTGATATTATCCTTATTATGAAAATTTGCGAACGCATGTCCTGCTAAGGCTCGGTCTCCCCTTTCCAACCCCGCGACAGCTTGGTGCTCTACGCCGACAGGTCCCGGTCCCCAGGCAGGCTGCAGCCATTGCTGGTATGCCAGGTCGCGATGCCGTGGTCAAGGCTAGGAGGTGAGCGGCCCGAGGTCCAGTAAGAGCTGCTGAGGCGCGATGCTCAAGAGGTCCCCTTTAGCGCGCAAGAAGCTAGCTGAGGATGGGAAAGGGAGGCGACGTTGCTGTAGCAGGGCAGCAAAAGGTGAGGATCTTATGTCGTAGCACTAGGTCGATCCAGGCGCAAGACTTATCTTGGCATTCCGTAGCTGGTTCCTCGTGTTGCGCCAGACATGTGCGTCGACCACTATTGGGTAGCTACGTTAGGACCGTGCGAGCCTCCCCCTCTTCTCCATGCTCTTCTATGTGCTCTACGTCCTCAGGTCCCAGCCCTCGAGCGAGCTCAGCCACTGTTGGTATGCTAGGTCGCGATGCCGTGGTCAAGGCCAGGGGGTGAGGGCTGGAGAGCCAGTAAGAGCTCCTGAGTTGCGATTCTCAGGAGCCCCCCTTTTAATGCACAAGCGAATTGCATGGCAGAAGAGGGAGCCCGCGGTACCGCCCACTATAGTCCTTAGGAGGTTCCTGCAAGTTAGCGCGAGGAAGGGCACAAATTGCCATGGTGATTGCGGATCCGGCACTGATTGCTTTGAAAGGAGGTGAGGCCACTGAGGGTCTGGTGAGGTGACGTGCCCTGGCGTGCCGTGAGCCAGAGATCAACCGCTCAGATTTGTCAGCGTTGCTGGGATGGACCCGGGCACAAGCACCGTGCCGGCATGAGAGGTTCCCATGGCGGGCGATAATCAAGCAGGCAGTGGCGATGCGTAGCTTATGCATGGAAAGCAAACTACCTTAGGTAAATGTAAGAATGATACATGCCACTGGGTTGGACCC
>NC_053027.1:391299346-391379395 GCF_003073215.2 Triticum urartu | reverse complement strand
GAAAGAGGAGTTGATTTCGGTCGAAATCGATATAAAGATCACCGGAGTCGGATGCACGGTTTGGAAATGGCAAGCAAAACAAATATGGTACCGGTCTGCGATAAATAGCAAGTGACCATCTAAATGCATCAAGATAAATATGCTACAGCACTCAAACATGGCAACAAAATACATGGCAGGGGTCCACTCATGAAGCTTGACAAAATATGAACACTGAGCTACGGCTAATTTACTCAATAGCAAGCTCAAACAAGCATGGCAAAAGTGCAAAAGATTACTGGTTTCAGACTTAGTGAAATTAACAGTATGTCAGGAATTTATCATCAGGAAGCAATCTTTAGAGCATGAAAACTACATGCTATAGGAACAAATCATGGCAAAGCAAGGCATGGCATGAAGCTACTCAAAGCATATAAAAAAACTCCCTTAGTAACCTTGAGCCAAAAGGGATCAGAAAATACAATTACAAGCATGTGAACATAGCAAAAACATAAACAGATTCAGACTTAGTGAAAAACTGGAGCATGGCAAAACAGTTAACGAGTGGGCATGTTTACGAGCTCGATGCACTCACTACATAGCATGGCATGACAAACTAAGCATACCCCATCAAGAAGACATAGTATAGAAGCTATAAATGGCAAGAACAATAACATATCATGCACGGATCAATAGCAACATCCTCGGCAAAATCACTAAACATGTGAACAATCTGCCAGGATCATTTTATAGCAAAAGCAGAGCTCGATTGACTCAAGCTAGGTTGCTCCATAAATGAAAATAAAGACATGGATGGATAGAGCACCACAAAATTAACAAACATCATTACTGATCATCCTCAAAAGAGGCACGGATCACTAGGAAACAACATGAACATATGGCATAACAACAAAATCAGGACAAGGACTTAGTGAAATTCTAAGTCCCTGAAATCAGCATCAACGATTACGCTACTTTGCATGCTTGTGCTAGTCACCACAAATATCACAAAACTACATGGCATACACCCCTGTAAAGATTACATGGCATTCTGCAAAACACATGTAGAGCTCAGGATCATAGCATGCACACATTAATCATGGCAAAAATGACAAAATGCCATTTGCTGAAACAGGTCTGACAAATTCATCACATAGCCATCTTCGAACAGCATTTCGGGCATCAAGATGAGCTCAAATAAAAATGATGCAATGAGATGAAATGATGTATTCGTCGAGACGAACATTTTGATGTGCTACACGCACGAATCGGAGCTACGGATGCAGAGTTATGACATGTGGAAGAATGCAAAAAAATAAAGAGCGAGAGGGATAAGTCAACCCGATCTAGGGTTTCACTATAGCTGCGGATCCAGATCTGGACGGCGCGCGAACCGAGGTTGACCTCGAGCTCGCCGGAGCTGGCCATCGTGGGATCGTCGGAGGAGGAGGCGAGGGGACTCGGGCGGCGCTGGATGAGGCTGGGCGGTGGAGGAGAAAGGCGGCGCAGTGGTGCGGGTGCGCCGAGGCAGCGATGGGCGGCGCCGGCGTCGAGCAACTCCGGCCGGCGCGGGTAGTGCGGCTGCCGACCGGCGACGCGATGGCGGCATCGGGCGGAGCACGGGCGGCGCTGGGAGGCGGAAGGCGGCGCGGGGCGCGGCCCGGGAGGCGGCGCGGGAGGGCCGGCCTCGGGCCCGTGCGGGCCGCGGTGACGGCGGGTGTCGAGTGCCACGTGGCGGCGCGCTATTGGCGCGGGGCGGCGGCGGCAGCTTCGTCCGGCCGGACCGGACGTGTCCGGCGCGGCGGATGTGCGGGGAGCTAGGGTTAGGGTGCGAATGACCCAGGATTTTCGGGGAAGAGACCTTTTTATAGGTAGGAGGAGCTAGGAGAGTCCAAATGAGGTGCGGTTTTCGGCCACGCGATCGTGATCGAACGGCCGAGATGATGGAGGGGTTTTTGGTAGGTTTGGGGCCAAAATGGAAGCGTGTTGGGCTGCAACACACACGAGGCCTTTTCGGTCCCTCGGTTAACCGTTGGAGTATCAAACGAAGTCCAAATGGCACGAAACTTGACAGGCAGTCTACCGGTAGTAAACCAAGGCCGCATGACAAGTATCGGTCCAATCTGAAAACGTTTAACACCCGCACACGAAAAGAGGTAGAAAGGGACACCGAGTGACATAGGAGCGCCGGATTGTAAAACGGACAACGGGGAAAATGCTCGGATGCATGAGATGAACATGTATGCAAATGAAATGCACATGATGACATGATATGCAATGCATGACACGCAAGCAATGACATGGCAACAACAGCGAATAACTGGAGGACACCTGGCACATCGGTCTCGGGGCGTTTCAACACTCCACCACTACGAGAGGATCTCGTCCCGAGATCTAGAATGGCACCGGAGGGAAAACGGAAGAGAAAGAGAAGAGGTAAAACTAAGTTGCTTCTTTGACAAACGAGTGATACCAAAGAACCTTGAAAAGGTTGAGCAAATTGAAAGAAAGAAAGAAAGAAATGGAGAAGAATAAAGTTGAAAGCACTCCGGTAGGGAAGAGTAACAAGGAAGAACAAACTCGGACACCACTCTGGTTGACAAGAAAAGGAATATATTAAGAACTTGGTAAGATGAGAAGACACTTGATGAAATCACAACATACAGCCTCCGGAACTATTGAATGAATGGAACAAGGGGTAAGAAAGATCTCAGACAGCACTCGGTTGAAAAGAGATGCAAGGCTTGATAAGGCGAAAAGAACTTGAGCAAAAAGGCACAACACTCCGGTTTAATGGATAAGCATGAAAAGAACAAGGTCCTGACAAGAACAAGAAGGAGGGTTGACAAGAGCAACATCACAATGCCTCCGGAAGAAAAGAGAGAATGGAATGGAAAAAACGGAGGAGAGAACAATATCTTCTATCTCGAATGAGCTTGAAAAGGCATCCTTAGGAGAAGGGTCGAACGGAGTTGTTGGGAAAATCAACAACGAAAAGAGTAAGCTTGTAGTGGGCTTATGGAGAACATCTCAAAATTATGAGGTGAAAATTCTGCCACTAACAGAAAACAATGGATTTGAATTGATATCAACAAGGAAATGAGAAGCTTATATCACAGGGAGGGTAAACGAAGAACTTGGGGCCATTTATAAACACCATAATTAGCAACAATCCTTAGGGAAGGCTTTAGGTGAAATATAACCCAAGATAACTCCAACGAAGAGATTGATGGGTTTAAATACCTCATTCTTAACAACATGTGAATCATGAAACATGAACTCAAATTATCAAGAATGACATAATACCACCTCCAATGATACGGAAGAAAGAAATGCACTCCGGATTGCAAGATGAAGAATGCTTGAGCTCCTCTGAAAAGAATCTCAATGAACACTTCGAAAAGGAAATAAATCCTTGATAAACCATCATGTAGTGCCTCCATGAAGAACTCCGGTAACAAAGAATGATCAAAGAAAAGGAAAGTGAAGTTGAAAACACAAGGTGAAACCTTGTAATGATTAGATGGATCTTCATGACGAGAAAAATTGAGAGAGCTTGGAACTCCGGGAAAAGAATAAGGATTACATTATGCTTCTCCTTCACCAATTAAATTGATGACAAACAATGGATTTGGCACACTACTTATTCTCATAGAAAGGATTAAGATAGATATAGCACAACCTGGGAAGGTCTCCAACGAACCACCGGTAGGGTTGAAACAACGAATGAATTGATATGATAAACGAAGGAAGAGAATCCTGAATGAACCACCGTAAGAATTGAAAATGAACGAAGTAAAGGGATGAATCACCGGGTAAGAATTGTGAAATGAACGAAGATACATGAGAACCAAGAGATTACGAGCTGATTAGAGAATCCTTGATTTAAGCACCGGTATGATTTAGAGTATGAGAGCTGAAAGCTGGAATGAATAAACCGAAATGATGGCCTTCGGAGAAACAAATTGTAAAGACTCCTGAATTGCTCCGGATGGGTGAAAAGAATTCTCACAATCGTAAACAACCGAGAGGATAGCAACAAGCTAGAATCACGAATCCTGAAAAGAATGAAACAAGATTTAAGAGAAACTCTTCTTCGGTCCTCAAAATCCGAGAATGACAATGAGAAACACCACCATGACAATTGGTGAGACA
This sequence comes from Triticum urartu, assembly GCF_003073215.2. Classification (NCBI taxonomy): domain Eukaryota; kingdom Viridiplantae; phylum Streptophyta; class Magnoliopsida; order Poales; family Poaceae; genus Triticum; species Triticum urartu. The sequence goes on along the minus strand of NC_053027.1, from coordinate 391,375,261 downwards.
CTCCGGGATGAAAATTGGAAAATGATGAACCAACGATGAAAAGAATTTGAAAGATCTTGGAGAAAAACATATGACTGATGATGAATCATTCTTACGTCAATGTTGGAGAAGAATTGGAGAGTAACTCCGGGAAAATAGAGGAGTCAGGTAAGATCCTGGGAAAAGACCTATGGGTTAGGTCCCACTCAAAAGAAACACTGTTGAATTATTTAAAAGATAGATTGCGCTGGTTGAATAGATGACTTGAATGAGATAACAACCTCAAAATATCTTGGACGGATTGATAATGGTGACACAAATCTTCTGAGATATCTTCAGCACTCCGGAACAATTGAATAGAGAGAAATGACTGCACGTGAGGTGCACCGGCATGAGAAGGTATAGAAACGAGGAAAGGATACGATCAACACCAAAAGCTTGAATTGAATCCACCGGAGAAGAAAATGAGTGAAGAGTGACGAACGAGTAGAGCATCTTCAAGAGAACCACCGGGTAAGAACATGAAAGAATGGAGAGACTTCCACCAATAAAATGGATAGTGATAAAGAACTCTGAGTCCTTGAAAAAAAGGGGGGGGGGGGGGGGAAAAACAAAGGCAACTTGGGATGGATGAAACGAACACCGTTGACGAAAAACTGAGATTGGATCTTCCAAATGTTGAAATGATCGGATCCACTTGAAGAGAAACACGCCGGTTGAAAAGGATTGACATGACAATCTCGATTATCATGAAGGATTGGTATTCACATTGGAGTATGAGAACACCGTTTAGGAAAGGTATGGAATCCACACTTGACTTCGAAGCAACTCGAATACCACAGCTCAAAACAAAACAAAGGATTAGCTTGCAAAATAAGCCGGAACAAACATATGATAGAGATTTCGTCCGAAGTTTTCGTCGTGGGGCCTACACGGGCTCGATCGTACAGCACCATCATGTACAGGGCAGTGCACATGACATACGAAGCTTCCCCGAGTCGGCATAGCCAAGGACTCTTTAAGACACAACGAGACCACTGTAAAACCAACCGTCGATAGGAGGACCACTAGACGTCGAACCCCAATTTCATATCATACATTTGTCGGATAGATATCCTAAGAGCTACTTGAATTCCCACTTATAAAGTCCCGAAACTTTACCGATTATGCAATCAGGTGTTGGGGATACAGGGGAAGCATAATATCTCACCCAAAACTAGCAAATCCTACATCCAGCTTTATCCATCCTTCAACACATAACCAAGAAACCTTCGGAAATCATTTACCTCAACCTTCGAAAAGCATCTATTATACGAGTTATGGCAATACTCCCGAACTCCCGCCCCAGTACTGGGTGGCGTCGAGGTTATCTCACCAACAACTGCATAAAAGAGATTTTTGATGTCGACGAAACTCAGGTGTTCCAGAATCTCAATGATAAAATTGTGACGACAACACCTCGGAGCTCAACTGCCCGGGACACTGCCACAACCCCTAAATGTCAGGATGCACCAAGAACAATGTTCTCGTCACAAAACCATCAGAACGATTCTAAGATACCCGCGTGATCCTAAAAAAATTTAGTGAAATTTGAGAAGAGAAGAGTCAAAACTCTACGTCAGGATGCCTCACCAGAGCGACGAAGGGACTGAGGAGTAAAAAGAATCCTACTCTCTGATATATATAATCCTAAATGACTCAAAACATTTTTCTAGACTCAACAACGCCAGCGATTCGATCAAGCAGGGGGCTCCTAAGTCGGGGAAGGCTATGATACCAACTTGTAACGCCCTCGATGCGGCTATATCTCCCACGTGTCGAAGCACGACTTAGAGGCATAACCGCATTGAAAGCAATGTCGCAAGTGAGGTAATCTTCACACAACCCATGTAATACATAAGGGAAAAGATACATAGTTGGCTTACAATCGCCACTTCACACAATACAAGAATAAAGCATTACATCAACCAGATACAATCAAGGTCCGACTACGGAACCAAAATAAAAGAAGACTACCCCAAAAGCTACACAGATCCCCGATCGTCCCGACTAGGCTCCACTATTGATCAACTAGAACGAAACCATACAAAGGACAAGATCTTCATAGAGCTCCTCCTTGAGCTTGGTTGCGTCACCTGCTCGATAACATCGGCACCTGCAAACTGGTTTTGGAAGTATCCGTGAGTCACGGGGACTCAGCAATCCCACACCCCCGCGATCAAGACTATTTAAGCTTATAGGTAGGGAAAAGGTATGAGGTGGAGTTGCGGCAAGCGACTAGCATATATGGTGGCTAACATACGCAAATGAGAGCGAGAAGAGTAGGCAAAAGCACGGTCGAACAACTATGATCAAGAAGTGATCCTAGAGCAACCTACGTCAAGCATAACTCCAACACCGTGTTCACTTCCTGGACTCCGCCGGAAAGAGACCATCACGGTTACACACACGGTTGATGTATTTTAATTAAGATCAACTTCAGGTTTTCTACAAACGGACATTAACAAATTCCCATCTGCCCATAACCGCGGGCACGGCTTTGGAAAGTTCAAATCCCTGCAGGGGTGTCCCAACTTAGCCCATCACAAGCTCTCACGGTCAACAAAGGATATTCCTTCTCCCAAGACAATCCGATTAGACTCGGCATCCCGGTTACAAGACATCCTCGAAAATGGTAAAACAAGTCCGGCAAGACCACCCGCTATGCCAACAAATCCTGATAGGAGCTGCACATATCTCGTTCTCAGGGCACACCGGATAAGCTAAGCGTACGGGAGCCAACATAACCCAAGTTGCCAAGGGACGGCCCCGCACAGTGCTCTGGGTTGGACCAACACTTAGACAAGCACGGGCCCGGGGGTTTAAAATAAAGATGACCCTTGGGCTGGCCTAACCCAAGGGAAAGAAAAGTCTAGGTAGCGAATGGTAAAACCAAGGTTGGGCCTTGCTGGGGAAGTTTTATTCAAAGCAAACTGTCAAGGGGTTCCCATTATAACCCAACCATGTAAGGAACGCAAAATCCGGGAACATAACACCGATATGACGAAAACTAGGGCGGCAAGAGTGGAACAAAACACCAGGCATAAGGCCAAGCCTTCCACCCTTTACCAGGTATATAGATGCATTAATTAAATAAGAGATATTGTGATATCCCAACAAAATATCCATGTTCCAACAAGGAACAAACTCCAATCTTCACCTGCAACTAACAACGCTATAAGAGGGGCTGAGCAAAGCGGTAACATAGCCAAACAACGGTTTTCTAGGACAAGGTGGGTTAGAGGCTTGGCTTGACAAAAAGGGAGGCATGATAAGCAGTGGTAGGTATCGCAGCATAGGCATAGCAAAAGAGCGAGCAACTAGCAAGCAAAGATAGAAGTGATTTCGAGGGTATGGTCATCTTGCCTGAAATCCCGCAAGGAAGAAGAACGAGTCCATGAAGAAGACAAACGGACGTAGTGGAACGCGTCCTCACAAACGCGACGTTATTGGAACCAACCCGAAGACGCAACACCGGAAAGAAGCACACAACAAAGTAAACAAACCACACATGAACATGGCATGATATGCGGGATGTGGTATGCGGTGCATATGCATGATTTGAAAGGAATGATTGAACCTGGCCTCAACTTGGAAATCCAAGAGTGCCACTGGAAATAGGAGTTGATTTCGGTCGAAATCAATATAAAGATCACCGGAATCGGATGCACGGTTTGGAAATGGCAAGCAAAACAAATATGGCACCGGTCTACGATAAACAACAAGTGACCATCTAAATGCATCAAGATAAATATGCTACAACACTCAAACATGGCAACAAAATACATGGAAGGGGTCCACTCATGAAGCTTGACAAAAGATGAACACTGAGCTACGGCTACTTTACTCAATAGCAAGCTCAAACAAGCATGGAAAAAGTGCAAAAGATTACTGATTTCAGACTTAGTGAAATTAACAGCATGTCAGGAATTTATCATCAGGAAGCAATCTTTAGAGCATGAAAACTACATGCTACAGGAACATATCATGGCAAAGAAAGGCATGGCATGAAGCTACTCAAAGAATATAACAAAAGTCCCTTAGTGACCTTGAGCCAAAAGGGATCAGAAAATGCAAATACAAGCATGTGAAGATAGCAAAAACATAAACAGATTCAGACTTAGTGAAAAACTGGAGCATGGCAAAACAGTTAACGAGTGGGCATGTTTACGAGCTCGATGCACTCACTACAGAGCATGGAATGACAAACTAATCATACCCCATCAAGAAGACGTAGCATAGAAGCTAGACATGTCAAGAACAACAACATAGCATGCACGGATCAATAGCACCATCCTCGGCAAAATCGCTAAACATGTGAACAATCTGCCAGGATCATTTTATAGCAAAAGTAGATCTCTATTGACTCAAGCTAGGTTGCTCCATAAATGCAAAAAAAGACATGACTGGATAGAGCACCACAATATTTATAAAACATCCTTACTGATCATCCTCAAAAGAGGCATGGATCACTAGGAAACAACATGAACATATGGCATAACAACAAAATCAGGACAAGGACTTAGTGAAATTCTAAGTCCCTGAAATCAGCATCAACGATTACGCTACTTTGCATGCTTGTGCTAGTCACCACAAATATCAGAAAAATACATGGCATACACCCCTGTAAAGACTACATGGCATTCTACAAAACACATGTAGAGCTCAGGATCATAGCATGCACACATTAATCATGGCAAAAATGACAAAATGCTATTTGCTGAAACAGATCTGACAAATTCATCACATAGCCATCTTCGAACAGCATTTCGGGCATCAAGATGAGCTCAAATAAAAATGATGCAATGAGATGAAATGATGTACTCGTCGAGACGAACATTTTGATATGCTACACGCACGAATCGGAGCTACGGATGCAGAGTTATGACATGTGGAAGAGTGCAAAAAAATAAAGAGCGAGAGGGATAAGTCAACCCGATCTAGGGTTTCACTGTAGCTGCGGATCCAGATTCGGACGACGCGTGAACCGAGGTTGACCTCGAGCTCACCGGAGCTGGCCGTCGTGGGATCGTCGGAGGAGGAGGCGAGGGGACTCGGGCGGCGCCCGATGAGAAAGGCGGCGCGGTGGTGCTGGTGTGCCGAGGCGGCGATGGGTGGCGCCGGCGTTGAGCAACTCCGGCCGGCGCGGGCGGCGCGGCTGCCGACCGGCGACGCGATGGCGGCGAAGGGCGGCATCGGGCGGAGCGCGGGCGGCGCTGGTAGGCCGAAGGCGGCGCGGGGCGCGGCCCGGGAGGCGGCGCGGGAGGGCCGGCCTTGGGCCCGTGCAGGCCGCGGAGGCGGCGGGCATCGAGTGCCACGTGGCGGCGCGCTATTGGCGCGGGGCGGCGGTGGCAGCTTTGTCCAGCCAGACCAGACGTGTCCGGCGCGGCGGATGTGCGGGGAGCTAGGGTTAGGGTGCGAATGACCTGGGATTTTCGGGGAAGAGACCTTTTTATAGGTAGGAGGAGCTAGGAGAGTCCAAATGAGGTGCGTTTTTTGGCCACGCGATCGTGATCGAACAAGCGAGATGGTGGAGGAGTTTTTGGTGGGTTTTGGGCCAAAATGGAAGGGTGTTGGGCTGCAACACACACGAGGCCTTTTCGGTCCCTTGGTTAACCGTTGGAGTATCAAACGAAGTCCAAATGGCACGAAACTTGACAGGCGGTCTATCGGTAGTAAACCAAGGCCGCATGAGAAGTATCAGTCCAATCCGAAAATGTTTAACACCCACACACGAAAAGTGGTAGAAAGAGACACCGAGTGACATAGGAGCGCCGGATTGTAAAACGGACAACGGGGAAAATGCTCGAATGCATGAGACGAACATGTATGCAAATGAAATGCACATGATGACATGATATGCAATGCATGACACGCAAGCAATGACATGGAAACAACAGCGAATAACTGGAGGACACCTGGCACATCGGTCTCGGGGCGTTACAGCTTCAAGTTCATCATTCTTCATTATTTTTCTTCTCCGGTGGATTCAATTCAAGCTTTATCGATCGCGTGTGTAGCCATGATGGTCTCTTTTCGGCGGAGTCTGGGAAGTGAACACGGTCTTGTGTTATGCTTGAATGTAAGTAGTTTCAGGATCACTTCTTGATCACTTCTAGTTCACGACCGTGCGCTGCTTCTCTTCTCGCTCTTATTTGTGTAAGTTAGCCGCCATATATGCTTAGTGCTTGCTGCAACTCCACCTCACTACTCTTTCCTACCCATAAGCTTAAATAATCTTGATCTCGCGAGTGTGAGATTGCTGAGTCCTCATGACTCATGGATACTTCCAAATAGTTGCAGGTGCCGATGATACCAGTGCAGGTGACGCAACCGAGCTCAAGTGGGAGCTCGATGAAGATCTTGGTCGTTGTTTTGTTTCGTTTCCTAATGATTAGTAGTTGAGCCCAGTTGGGACGATTGGGGATCTAGCATTTGGGGTTCTCTTTTTTTATTTGGTTCCGTAGTCGGACCTTGATTGTATTCTGGATGATGTATGTTTAACTTGTTATTTGTGTGAACTGGCGATTGTAAGCCAACTCTTTATCCCCTTCTTATTCAGTACATGGGATTGTGTGAAGATTACCCCACTTGCGACTAAACCACCATGCGGTTATGCCTCTAAGTCATGCCTCGACACGTGGGAGATATAGCCGCATCGTGGGTGTTATAACCTAGTCCGTGTAATTGCTACCATCATCTTTCAACTTTGCTTTCTCAAGGAACGCATTAAAATTCAACGGAACAACAGCATGGGCCATCTATGTACAACAACATAGACATGCAAAATACTATCACATACTAAGTTCGTGATAAATTAAAGTTCAATTAATCATATTACTTAAGAACTCCCACTTAGACAGACATCCTTCTAATCATCTAAGTGATCACGTGATCCATATCAACTAAACCATGTCCGACCATCACGTGAGATGGAGTAGTTTTCAATGGTGAACATCACTATGTTGATCATATCTACTATATGATTCACTCTCGACCTTACGGTCTCAGTGTTCCGAGGCCATATCTGCATATGCTAGGCTCGTCAAGTTTAACCCGAGTATTCTATGTGTGCAAAACTGGCTTGCACCCGTTGTATGTGAACGTAGAGCTTATCACACCCGATCATCACGTGGTGTCTCGGCACGACGAACTTTCGCAGCGGTGCATACTCATGGAGAACACTTATACCTTGAAATTTAGTGATAGATCATCTTATAATGCTACCGTCGATCTAAGCAAAATAAGATGCATAAAAGATAAACATCACATGCAATCAATATAAGTGATATGATATGCCATCATCATCTTGTGCCTTTGATCTCCATCTCCAAAACACCGTCATGATCACCATCGTCACTGGCTTGACACCTTGATCTCCATCGAAGCATCGTTGTCGTCATGCCAACTATTGATATACTACGACTATCGCTACTGCTTAGTGATAAACTAAAGCAATTACATGGCGATTGCATTTCATACAATAAAGCGACAACCATATGGCTCCTGCCAGTTGCCGATAACTATGTTACAAAAGATGATCATCTCATACAATAAAATTTAGCATCATGTCTTGACCATATCACATCACAACATGCCCTGTAAAAACAAGTTAGACGTCCTCTACTTCATTGTTGCAAGTTTTACGTGGCTACTATTGGCTGAGCAAGAACTGTTCTTACCTACGCATCAAAAACCACAACGCGGCATAGTGATTGCTTTTTGATCTTCGGAAAGAACCCTGTTCATTGAATCCGATTCAACTAAAGCTGGAGAAACAAACACCCACTAGCCACCTGTGTGTGAAGCACGTCGGTAGAACCAGTCTTGCGTAAGCGTACGCGTAATGTCGGTCTGGGCCGCTTCATCCAACAATGTCGCTGAATCAAGAACCAACTAGTGACGGCAAGCAATATGTATATACCCACGCCCACAACTCCTTTGTGTTCTACTCGTGCATATAACATCTACGCATAAACCTGGCTCAGATGCCACTGTTGTGGAATGTAGTAATTTCAAAATTTCCTATGCACACGCAAGATCATGGTGATGCATAGCAACAAGAGGGGAGAGTATCATCCACGTACCCTCGTAGACCTAAGAGGAAGAGTTATGAGAACGCGGTTGATGTAGTCGTACGTCTTCACAATCCGACCGATCCAGGTACCGAACGCACGGCACTTCCGAGTTCAGCACACATTCAGCTCGATGATGTCCCACGAACTCTGATCCAGCAGAGCTTTGCGGGAGAGTTCCGTCAGCACGATGGCGTGATGACGGTGATGATGTTGCTACCGACGCAGGGCTTCTCCTAAGCACTGCTACGATATGATCGAGGTGGATTATGGTGGAGGGGGGCACCGCACACGGCTTGGAACAATCAACTTATGTGTCTTTAGGTGCCCCCTGCCCCCGTATATAAAGGAGCAAGGGAGGAGGCCGACCGGCCTTGGTGCACCCCAAGTAGAGGAGGAATCCTCCTCCTAGTAGGAGTAGGATTCATCCTTTCCTAGTCCTACTAGGAAGGGGGATGGGGGAAGGAAAGATAGGGAGAGGGAGAGGGAAAGAGGGGCCGCGCCCCCATCCCCTAGTCCAATTCGGACTCCTCATGGGAGGGGGTGCGCCACCTCCTAGGCTGCTGCCCTCTCTCTCCCCTTAGGCCCACTAAGGCCCAATACTTCCCCGGGGGGTTCCTGTAACCCCTTCGGCACTCTGATTTTTCTCCGAAACCATCTGGAACACTTCCAGTGTCCGAATATAGTCGTCCAATATATCAATCTTTACGTCTCAACCATTTTGAGACTCCTCGTCATGTCCGTGATCACATCCGGGACACCGAACTACCTTTAGTACATCAAAACAAATAAACTCATAATATCGATCGTCACCAAACTTTAAGTGTGCGGACCCTACAGGTTTGAGAACGTAGATATGACCGAGACTCGTCTCCGGTCAATAACCAATAGCGGAACCTGGATGCTCATATTGGTTCCTACATATTCTACGAAGATCTTTATCGGTCAAACCGCATAAGAACATACGTTGTTCCCTTTGTCATCGGTATGTTACTTGCCCGAGATTCGATCGTCGATATCCTCATACCTAGTTCAATATCATTACCGGCAATTCTCTTTACTCGATCCGTAATACATCATCCCGCAACTAACTCATTAGTCACAATGCTTGCAAGAATTATAGTGATGTGCATTACCGAGAGGGCCTAGAGATACCTCTCCGACAATCGGAGTGACAAATCCTAATCTCGATCTATGCCAATTCAACAAGTACCATCGGAGACACCTGTAGAGCACCTTTATAATCACCCAGTTACGTTGTGACGTTTGGTAGCACACAAAGTGTTCCTTCGGTACTCGGGAGTTGCATAATCTCATAGTCATAGGAAGATGTATAAGTCATGAAGAAAGCAATAGCAACAAACTAAACGATCATCGTGCTAAGCTAACGGATGGGTCAAGTCAATCACATCATTCTCTAATTATGTGATCCCGTTAATCAAATGAAAACTCATGTCTATGGTTAGGAAACATAACCATCATTGATTCAACGAGCTAGTCAAGTAGAGGCAAACTAGTGACACTCTATTTGTCTGTGTATTCACACATGTACTAAGTTTCTGGTTAATACAATTCTAGCATGAATAATAAACATTTATCATGATATAAGGAAATATAAATAACAAGTTTATTATTTCCTCTTGGGCATATTTCCTTTAACGGCATCATGGAAGACGGTGTTTGATGGCTTAAGATTTTTGTCAGTCAATCCCATGCGATGGAAGGTCTCATAATAAAGTATGTTAATGCTGCTACCTCCATCCATGAGCACTGAGGGAGTCCTGGATTAGGGGGTCTCCGGACAGCCGGACTATATCCTTTGGCCGGACTGATGGACTATGAAGATACAAGATTGAAGACTTCGTCTCGTGTCCGGATGGGACTCTACTTGGCGTGGAAGGCAAGCTAGGCAATACGGATATGTATATCTCCTCCTTTGTAACCGACCTGATGTAACCCTAGCCCTTTCCGGTGTCTATATAAACCGGAGGGTTTTAGTCCGTAGGACAACATACAATCATACCATAGGCTAGCTTCTAGGGTTTAGCCTCTCCGATCTCGTGGTAGATCAACTCTTGTAATACCCATATCATCAATAATAAATCAAGTAGGACGTAGGGTTTTACCTCCATCAAGAGGGCCCTAACCTGGCAAAAACATCGTGTTCCCTGCCTCCTGTTACCATCCGCCTTAGACGCACAGTTCGGGACCCCCTACCCAAGATCCGCCGGTTTTGACACCAACATTGGTGCTTTCATTGAGAGTTCCTCTATGTCGTCGCCGTTAGGCTTGATGGCTCCTACGATCTTCGATAGCGATGCAGTCCAGGGTGAGACTTTTCTCCCCGGACAGATCTTTGTGTTTGGTGGCTTCGCACTACGGGCCAACTCGCTTGGCCATGTGGAGCAGATCGAAAGTTACGCCCCTGGCCACCAGGTCAGGTTTGGAAGCTTAAATTACACGGCCGATATCCGCGGAGACTTGATCTTCGACGGATTCGAGCCCCTGCCTTGTGCGCCGCATGGTCACGATGAGTACGATTTAGCTCTACCATCGGACCGTATTCAGGAGATCGCACCGGCAGCCGCTCCGAGCCTCAATTCGGGGCCAGTTGCGCCATCCATGTACGGGTGGATGGACCCCGTCACGGAGGCCGTACCCTCAGCGGTGATCGAGCCGAATATCGACCTTACCCTTCACGAGAGCCGTGTTGCCAAACTGCCGGATCCTTCTCCGGCCACGGACTCCGAACCGCCTGCGCCCATTCCTATCGAATCCGATTGGGCGCCAATCATGTAGTTTACCTCCACGGATATTTTCCAGCACTCGCCATTCGGCGACATACTGAACTCATTATGGTCTCTCTCCTTGTCAGGAGGATCCTGGCTGAACTACGTCCGGCAGGATTGGGATACGGATGATGAAGAAATTCGCCACCCACCCACCACCCACTTAGTAGCCACTGTCGATGACTTAACCGACATGCTCGACTTCGACTCGGAAGACATCGACAGTATGGACGAGGATGCGGGAGTCGAAGAGGAATCACTGCCCACAGGGCACTGGATAGCCACCTCATCATACGATATATACATGGTGGACACACCCAAAGAAGGCAATGGCGATGAGACAACAAAGGATGACCCCTGCAAGAAGCAACCCAAGAGCCGACGTCAGTGGCGCCGCTCTAAGTCCCGCCAAGGCAAAAGTGATGATACCGGCACCGGAGATAATAGCACTCCGGACAGTGCCGAAGACAACAACAATCCCCTCCAGCAAGATTTAGAGCAGGAGGATGGAGGAGCCAGCCATCCTGAGAAAGCGGCAGATGGAGAGGCGGAGGATGATAATTACATGCCTCCCTCCGAAGACGAGGCAAGCCTCGGCGATGAAAAATTCGTCGTGCCAGAGGATCCTGTCGAACAAGAGCGCTTCAAGCGCCGGCTTATAGCCACGGCAAATAGCCTTAAGAAAAAGCAACAACAGCTTCAAGCTGATCAAGATTTGCTAGCTGACAGATGGCCGAGGAGTATAAACTCGAACGCCCCTCCAATAGTTACCCAAAGTGCACGTTGCTACCCCGACTGGAGGAGGAAGCACCGAAAGTTACATCCCCGGCGTATGACCCGGCTGATCGGCCACCTCGTGGCCGCGACAAAGAGACATTCCAGCCAAAAGCTCAGCCCGCACCCCGACGTCATTCAAATAAAAAGGCAGGGGGAAATACGCCAGACCTGTGAGATGTATTGGAGGACAAAGAAAAACATGCAAGATCGATCTACGGATCACCAGGGCGTGCCACTATGCAAGACGATAACCGTCACGCCGGATATAGTAAAAGTAAGTCTGGCCGGGCCGAACACAGTGGGCAAGACTCATTCGAGCTGCGTCGTGGTATAGCCCAGTACAGAGGCGCCGCACACCCCTTATGCTTCACAGACGAAGTAATGGATCATCAAATCCCAGAGGGTTTCAAACCCGTAAATATAGAATCATACAACGGCACAACAGATCCTGTGGTATGGATCGAGGATTTCCTCCTGCACATCCACATGGCCCGCGGTGATGACCTACACACCATCAAATACCTCCAACTCAAACTCAAAGGACCAGCTTGGCATTGGCTCAACAGCTTGCCAGCAGAGTCCATTGGCTGTTGGGAAGATCTGGAAGCCGCATTCCTCGACAACTTTCAGGGCACTTATGTGCGACCACCAGATGCCGATGACTTGAGCAATATTGGACACGGTTCCTAACAAAGAAAAATCAAATCGTCGACTGTCCGGATGCAGAGGCCCTAGCAGCTTTCAAGCACAACATCCGTGACGAGTGGCTAGCCCGACACCTTGGTCAGGAAAAGCCGAAATCTATGGCAGCCCTCACGACACTCATGACCCGCTTTTGTGCGGGGGAAGACAGCTGGCTAGCTCGCAGTAATAACATATCAAATAACCATGGTACTTCGGATACCAAGGACGGCAATGGTAGGTCACGTCGCAACAAACATAAGCACCGCATTAACAGCGACAATACCGAGGATACGGCAGTCAATGCCGGATTCAAAGGCTCTAAGCCCGGTCAGCGGAAAAAGCCATTCAAGAGAAGCACTCCGGGCCCGTCCAGTTTGGACTGTATACTCGATCGCTTGTGTAAAATACACAGCACCCCCGACAAGCCAGCCTATCACACCAACAGGGATTGTTGGGTATTCAAGCAGGCCGGCAAGCTAAATGCCGAAGACAAAGATAAGGGGTCACATAACGATGACGAGGAGGAGCCCCGGCAGCCGAACACCGAAGGACAGAAGAAGTTCCCCCCACAAGTGCGGACGGTGAACATGATATACGCAACCCACATCCCCAAGAGGGAGCGGAAGCGTGCGCTCAGGGACGTATATGTGTTGGAGCCAGTCGCCCCAAAGTTCAACCCATGGTCTTCCTGTCCGATCACCTTCGATCGCAGGGACCACCCAACTAGTATCCATCATGGCGGAGTCGCCGCATTGGTCCTCGACCCAATCATTGATGGATTTCACCTCACTCGAGTCCTAATGGACGGCGGCAGCAGCCTGAACCTGCTTTATCAGGACACAGTGTGCAAAATGGGTATAGACCCCTCAAGGATCAAACCCACCAAAATGACCTTTAAAGGCGTCATACCAGGTGTAGAGGCCCATTGCACAAGCTCAGTAACACTCAAAGTGGTCTTTGGATCTCCGGATAACTTCCAAAGCGAAGAGTTAATCTTCGACATAGTCCCGTTCCGCAGTGGCTATCATGCACTGCTAGGGCGAACCGAATTTGCAAGATTCAATGCGGTGCCGCATTATGCATATCTCAAGCTCAAGATGCCAGGACCTCAGGGGGTCATCATAGTCAATGGAAACACAGAGCGCTCTCTCCGCACGGAGGAGCACACTACAGTCCTCGCAGCAGAAGCACAAAGCAGCCTCTTAAGGCAATCCACTAGTTCAGCGATTAAGGACCCGGACACCTTCAAGCGCGCCCAGAGTAATCGGCAATAGGACCGCCTGGCATGTTCCGAGCTCGCATAGCAATGCGGCCCCCACCCCGGTCCCAGCCAAACAGCGAAATCCGTGCCACGCGTACATAATTACGCATTAAAAATACCATGGGCACAGGCGGGGATGGGGGCACGACGGCCGCACGCCCCAAGTCGCGGCTTAAACCATGCTAGGGGCTTCCCGCTTTGTTATTTTTCTCTTTCAGGACTTCAATCTCTGGAAACCCTGTCCGGCAACGTGATTGCCGAACACATGATGCAGCATCCAAGGAAGCAGAAAGCTACGTCACACCACGGAACTCCCAGGTGGATTATGATAACGAGTGAAATATTTGCTTTAATACTATTCCTCAGCTTGCCCTTGGAAGGGACATGTCCAACAGTCCTACTTTTTGCTTATCGCACTACTTGTATCATTCCTCTTTGACGCACCTTTTTGAATAAAACATGCATAGCATTAAGACTACTATTGCATTCTTCTTATATATATATATGTTCATTCATGACATCCAGCACCCGTACACTCTGGTACGACCAATACGCTAGGGGCTTAAGCATACCCCATAATACGGCGTGAGAAGTCCGAACACTTTCGACAGTGCAGCACCCTGAACTTATAGCATTATATGCATCAGCTCCGAATCATGTCTTGGGTCAATAGTTGGGTTTGGCCGGCTCCCATGTTTTGGTACCTTACGTTCCACTATATCGGCTAAGGTAGCACTGGGAGAACTACTGCGATTGTGCCCCGATTCTGCTAGGCTAAGCAGCTCAGTAGAGAAAGCTAAAACTGACTGTCATGATAAGGCGAGAGATTGGTCGCTGTTCGAGAGGTTTCGAGTCCTTAAAGGCTTATGCCGCTTAGAGCGAGGAGTCGGCCTTGTCCGGCTTAAGGCGTGTATCGCGCCCCGAATTCGGCCTTCCGAGTACTAGGGGCTTCGCCGAAATTTAAAATTATAGAATTCTATGGCTAAGTGAGAGTGATAACGCATTATAGCCCGATTGCCTTGTTCGTTGTGCTGAGCACCTCCCTCGAAGGACCCAACAATGGGAACAAGAGTGCTCAGGTTTATCCCGAACACCCTAGCACTCGTGGCGTGGGGGCAGAAGCCGACGACTAGCCATCTCTCAAATTTGATAAACAGCCAAACAGAAGGTAATATTTTAAATTCAAACAAGCGTTGCATAGCGCATATGAACAAGCTTTCATACATACAGGATTACACGAGCGAGTTTACTTGAATATTATATCTTTCGTACACTCGTCCGCTACGAGACGAGCACCCTTCAAGACACCCTCATAGTACATCTCGGGGTGGCGACGCTCCTTGCCCTCCGGCATCCCTTCCTTAATCAGCTTCACGGCGTCCAGCTTGGCCCATTGCACCTTCACACGGGCGAAAGCCCGGCGTGCACCTTCGATGCAGACGGACCGCTTGATGACTTCCAGCCGTGGGCAGGCATCCACAAACCGCCTCACCAGGCCGAAGTAGCTGTTGGGAAGGGCGTCGCCAGGCCACATCCGGACTATAAAGCCCTTCATGGCCTATTCGGCCGCCTTGTGCAGCTCGACCAGTTGCTTCAGCTGGTCGCTTAGAGGCATCGGGTGTTCGGTCCTAGTATACTGAGACCAGAAAAGCTTCTCCGTTGAGCTTCCCTCCTTGGCCTAGTAAAACTGTGCGGCATCCAACATGCTGTGGGGAAAATCTGCGAATGCTCCTGGAGAGCTCCGGATTCGGGTAAGTAACAGGTAATTAACTTTCACATGCTTGCTTTGCATATAGAATGCCTTACCCGCCGCTATCTTCTTCATCGCATCAATCTCCTAGAGGGACTTTTGGGCTTCGGCCTTGGCACTCTTTGCGCTCTCGAGGGCTGCGGCAAGCTCGGACTCTCGCATCTTCAAGTCAAGCTCCAACGCCTCGTGCTTCGTCACGAGAGCGTGGAGCTCTTGTTGCACCTCGCCCACCCGAGCCTCATGCCTTTCCCGCTCGGTGCGCTCCTTGGCCGCTTTTTTTTCGGCCTCGGATAGCGCTTGCTTCAGGGTCGCCACCTCACTCGTGGCCCCTGGCAAATTTATGATGATCCTGTCATTTTGCAATCGCATTCGTTTTATACATATCCATAGACTAGGTACTACTTACCTTTGTTCTCCTCGAGCTGCCTCTTGGCAAGGCCGAGCTCGCCCTTAGATCCTTTAAGGTCCTGCTTCAGTGCGGCGACCTCCACAGTTAGTGCGGCAGAGGCCAGCAGCGATGCCTGCATACGCATATTGACATACTTATATTAGACTCCTGCGATATTGTTTGATCCGTTGTTCGGCTTTTCTTTGTGAACTCCGAACAGAGCATCAGGGGCTACTGTCTATGCGGTAATATTTTTCCATATTCCAAAAACTTACCTCAAAGCTTGTTAGAAGGCTAGCACAGGCTTCAGTCAGTCCGCTCTTGGCAGACTGAACCTTCTGGAGCACCGCACTCATAACAGTGCGGTACTCTTCGTCGATGGAAGCGATGCGAAGCACTCCCAGTAGATTGTCCGGTTCCTCTGGATGGAAAAAGGTCACCGGCACAGGCATCTTGCCCCTTTTGGAAGGAGGCCACCTGCCCGAGTGCGGAACCACTGGGGGTTCCGGCGCGGTGTTCGGCTGATGGCCGAACTCGGAACCCTCGGGAGCCTTGCTCCCTCTGCTCCCGGAGTCCGGAAGGTCGCCTTGAGGTGCCTCCGTGACTGTCTCCCCTCAACTCGGTGCCTCTTGAGACAATACCTCAGCGTTGTCCGTAGGGCAAGGGAAGGTGGCGGTCGGAAGTGGATCACTATCCATATCCGACGAGCCCAGGGAGCCGTCCGACGATACGTCGATACGGGCTCGTGGCGGTCTGCATAATCATAATTCGGCGTTAGGAGAAGCAGTGTGACAAAGGTATGCTATGAGTTATTCTGGCATCCAAATACTTACGACTGTGCCAGGGGCTTGGACCTGAGCAGCCACTCGTCTTCGCCTTCGGCGGCGGTGGTGGAGTAGTCCGGAAGGAGAGTACTTCCCTTCTTGGACCCTTCAGCCCCCCCCCCCCGGTTGGGGCGGCCTTCCTTTTCTTGTCTCCCCCGACTGGAGGGGGAGCATCTTCATATTCCTCCTCGTCTTCGGCGGAGGAGTGCATCGCGGAGTTATCGGATGATGAGTCCGATAACACCTGGCGTCGGGAACTCTTTCGGGTTCCCTTGGCCTTCTTGGTCTTCTCCGGCACCTTGTAAGGAGCCGGAGTCAGCATCTCCGTCAGGAGAGCGTCCGCAGTGTCTTCGGGCAGAGGGGTCGGATAGTTAATCTTCCCCGACATCTCCACCTAGTCTTGTCAAAGGCATGGAGCTCAGACCCCGCACATGGTTAAGCTAGGGGAAATAAATATCCTACCAGGTGTATAGAACTCACCGAATGCGCACGGCGCTTCGCGCTTAGCCCGCGGTCCTCGGTGAGAGAGGGAGGGACCTCGGCGCCCTTGAACAGCACCTTCCAGACGTCCTTGTGCGTCGTGTCGAAGATCTCACTCAGAGTCTGGTGCTGGGCCGGGTCGAACTCCCACAAGTTGAAGTCCCGTTGTAGGCACGGGAGGATCCGGCGGATGAGCATGACCTGGACTATGTTCACAAGCTTGAGCTTCTTGCCTGCCATATTCCGGATACATTTCTGGAGTCCGTCCATCTCTACCGATGAACCCCAGGACAGGCCCTTCTCTTTCCAGGAGGTGAGCCGCGTGGGGATTCTGGATCGAAACTTGGGGGCACCCACCCATTTGGCGTCGCGCGGCTCGGTGATGTAGAACCACGCCGATTGCCACCCCTTTATGGTCTCCACAAAGGAGCCTTCAAGCCATATAACGTTGGGCATCTTGCCCACCATGGCTCCGCCGCATTCTGCTTGTTGGCCGCCCACCACCTTCGGCTTGATATTGAAGGTCTTTAACCACAGGCCAAAGTGCGGCCGGATGCGGAGGAAAGCCTCACACACGACGATGAACACCGAAATGTTGAGAACGAAGTTCGGGGCCAGATCATGGAAGTCCAGCCCGTAGTAGAACACGAGACCACGGACGAATGGATGGAGGGGAAACCCCAGTCCGCGGAGGAAGTAGTGGAGGAAGACTACCCTCTCGTGAGGTTCAGCGGTAGGAACGATCTGGCCCGTAGCGGGCAGCCGATGTGCGATATTCGCGGCCAAGTATCCGGCTCCGCGCAGCTTCTTGATGTGTCCCTCCGTAACGGAGGAAGCCATCCATTTGCCTCCCGCTCCAGACATGATTGGAGGAGGTTGAGGGGAAGGATGTGGACTTGGGCATTGGAGCTCGAGTGCGCAAGAATGGATGGGCAAGGAGGAAGAAGGCGTGGGTAGAAAAAGGTTAAACCTTGTCCCTTTATAAGGGCGGCCGAAACTAAGCGCCCCCACTAGCCTGGTAAAACTCGCTTATCCCCCAAGCGTCGTAATCGATGGCGTGGTTGGGTTACCCACGCCCGTATTGATGAGAATCCCGTAATAAGGGGGACACGATCTCTGCTTTGACAAGACGTGTCAAAAAACTGCCTCGCTTTATGTGCAGGGCTAGTTAAAGGAAACAGTTTGAATAATCACCGGGCCATGGCATAATGTCATGTTGCCAAACAAGTCAGCAGATTAGATTTGTGGAAATACTATTCTCTCTACGGTGGTATGTGGAACTTATTTTGCAGGGTCGGACACTATCCTTGTATTAAAATTCTTCCGTGGTGTATTCGGAGGAGGAACCCGCCTTGCAATGTCGAACACAATACTGCGCGCCGGACTCATCATCATTGAAGCCTGGTTCAGGGGCTACTGAGGGAGTCCTGGATTAGGGGGTCTCCAGATAGCCGGACTATATCCTTTGGCCTGACTGATGGACTATGAAGATACAAGATTGAAGACTTCATCTCGTGTCCGGATGGGACTCTACTTGGCGTGGAAGGCAAGCTAGGCAATACGGATATGTATATCTCCTCCTTTGTAACCGACCTGATATAACCCTAGCCCTTTCCGGTGTCTATATAAACCAGAGGGTTTTAGTCCGTAGGACAACATACAATCATACCATAGGCTAGCTTCTAGGGTTTAGCCTCTCCGATCTCGTGGTAGATCAATTCTTGTAATACCCATATCATCAAGAATAAATCAAGTAGGACGTGGGGTTTTACCTCCATAAGAGGGCCCGAACCTGGGTAAAACATCATGTTCCCTGCCTCCTGTTACCATCCGCCTTAGACGAATAGTTCGGGACCCCCTACCCGAGATCCGCCGGTTTTGACACCGACAAGCACCTTGGTAAATTTATAGCCCCCAACCTAAAGCGCCACCACCAGAGCCAGGTGACCTGGATTATCAACCCGGGGAGGATGATCCTCATGACTCCACACAATAGGTTGCTCTGACCACCGTAAATAGCGTGGCACCGCCGGTTCAACAGTGTTCACAGCTCTCTTGTGAAGCTTCTGATCCCGTTTAGACAAACTGGTGGTGAAACGTGGTACTACCCACTATTCAACTGCTTTGGATTGCTCTGATAACCAGACTGCTGCTGATGATGATTCCCCTGATTATTTTGCTGATTGTAACCACCTTGATTGCCTTGGCCGTGAAACCTGGAATTTGAGCTGCCGCCACCATGACCCAGACCATGAGAGCCGGATCCACCGTTCGGGCCATGGTTGTGTTGGATTGACTCCCTTAAGCTTCTCATTATGCTGCAATCTTTCCACAAATGAGTAGCCGGCTTTTGATCCGTTCCGTGTTTTGGACATGGCTGATTTAATACTGCGTCAAGGTCAAACCTTGTCCCTTGAGCCGGCGGTCCCTTACGACGCTGGTTATAATGGCGCACACCGGTGTTAGCCACAAAATCATCAGCTTTGCGCTTACCATTGCCGCCCTGATTGGTAGGGTTATACTGTTGTCCCTTCATGCCATTACTCTTCTTTCCCTTTCTCGATCATTCATCCTCAGAGTCAGGGTCCTTGGTACCATCAGAGTCGGCATACTTTACATGAGCTGCCATTAGCTCCCCCATGTTATTGCAATGACGCTTGAGCCGCCCAAGCTTCTTCTTGAGTGGAATGAACCGGTAATTTTTTTCCAACATTAGAACTGCTGAATCGGCGTTGATATTATCTAAAGAATGTATGATGGTCGAGACCCGGCGCACCCAGCTGGTTGTTGACTCGCCCTCGGCCTGAATATAAGAAACCAAATCCACGATCAACATAGGCTGCTTACACGTGTCTTTGAAATTCTGGATAAACCGGGCCTTCAGCTCTGCCCATGACCCGATGGAGTTAGCTGGCAACCCCTCCAACCAGGTACAAACCGTCCCCTCTGGCATCATGGTGAAGTACTTAGCGTACGCAAACTCACTAACATCCAGCATCTCCATAGCCATCTCATAACTCTCCACCCACGCCTCAGGGGGTTGCTCGGCTGTGTAATTAGGCACCTTACGAGGGCGTTTGAAGTCCTTGGGCAGAAGCTCGTTTCATAGAGCCGCCATTAGACACGGCACACCAAAAGCTTTGGAAGTTACATCGGCCACAATTGAAGCTGTCGGGTAAACCGGCACGTGTTGATGACCCGCCGGCTAAGCCGCCAGCTCGGCCTCCCGGCGTGCACTGCCCTGGTCCACTAAATCCTATGCATTGGCACCATCGCGTGCCGGCTCATGCCCATGAGGTCGGTTACGGTGCTGCTCCGTACTCGAGACAGTCGGTGAGTTAATGTGCCTACTGTAGCTCCAGCTTGGACAAGGGGTTGAATGGATCCGGTCACGGCTATAAGAGTAAGCATGTTGCTGCACTAAAGCTGTTTGAAGGAGCTCCATAGCCCTTCGGGTTTCAACCGCCGCTGGAGTCTCACCCTCAACTTGTAAAGCCGCCAATCGCATCGCCGCAGCAATCATGTTGTCCAAAGGGGTGGAATAGTAACTCGGCGGTGTTACCACGTGTTGAGGCGGGGTGTTATTCATATAAGGAGAACTTGTCACGCGTGGCTGACCCGGCACCCCACCGCCTGGTGCTTCAGTCATCCGATTTACCACCGGTGGGTTACTGGCCCCGGCTCCAGGGCTGTTGAAGAGGTCCCTTGACTCATAAACTAAGGGCGGACGACTCTGTCGGCTTTCTGGGAATGGAGGTCCCCAGACTTGCCTGCCTGCGGCCCGCGGCGTGGCCAAGCAGCAGGCAGTACGGCCCATCTTCATCAACAAAGCATCCAAGACTCTCGCGAGGGTCCAAGCCTCACGAGGCGGACGATGCAAGACCTCCTCCCGAGCGGCCTAGTCAGGCAGGCTCACGAGGGGAGGAGATATCAAGGCGAGGCGAACCTCACGAGGCTCTCGTGACGTGAGCCATGACGATCGACACCAGGCGGGTGCCAGGTGGGCGCCAACGCGCGCAGCGTCCTTGTTTCCCCTTTGGTGCAAAGGAGGCAAGCGCAGCCACGGAGTACCGAGGCCTCACGTACAGGTTAACATTTCGGTGCAACAAGACCAAGACCATGGACTGCAAGATGGAGGTCATCGTGGATCCTAAGACGGCGTCACCACCAGAGCCTTTCACAGGCGAAGACCCCTTTTGTCAGGATAGCTTGTACTAGCTGTCCCCCTTCAAATTAGCCCGCCATTGTTGGCTCCCTTCCTGCTCAATATTTGGGAAGAGGACCGGGGCTTCTATAAATAGGGCTAGTCACCACCATAGTAGGGGAGGATGGGATCGGATCTCATCTCATCTTAGCCTGAGGGAATCTACATACCACAAGTTCATACGCACAAGAACACCTCAACCTCAGGAGGCTGTTCTTCCCCTTGTATTGTTCATCATCAGCCCAAGAGGCAATCCACCACCACCACACTGGAGTAGGGTATTACACCACAACGGTGGCCCAAACCAGTATAAACCCCATGTCTTTCTGTGTTGTGAGTTCGTCGAGTTCGTCCGCGAGACCTTAGCGAGCTAGAGCGTAGATCGGTAGGAGGGAAAGACTTCACGCGCCCCCTAGTGTTCGAACCTTAAGGGTTTGCCGGAACCCCACATCTGACATTTGGCGCGCCAGGTAGGGGTGCGCCGTAGCTTCCCTTCCATCAGTTCGTTGCTCCGTCGTCTCCATGGCGGACGCTCGCCGTGCTCGAGCTGAGCGTCGGGCTGCCCTCGCCGCCCGCTTCACTCAGACGGCTCCCGTCGGTGGGCCACCTCGTCGTTCTCAGTCTCCCGCCGCCAACGCTGCCACCGGCCTGGCAGGGAACGAGCAGCAGGCGTCCTCGCTGCATCCTTTAGTGCGGCAGGATGGCCGCACCGCTACTCCATCACTCACCCCTGCTGGTTCTTCATCTCACGTGCACCGTGCTCCCATCGAGGCGTGGGCCGTGCTCATCACAGCGAACGAGCTTCTGCATTACCGCCCCGTCAACGACCTCTATGAGGAGTGGCTCGACCGCGTCGCCGAGCTCGTCCGTGCAGCAGGGGGCTCTCCGACGTCGTCCCACTCTCTGCCTTCCACTCAACCAGCCGTGGGCGACGGGGCTCATGGCATGCCTCCACCGCCTTGACCCCAAGACGGTGCCTTGGCGCCAAGGTGCGTGCCTCCGCGGCGTGATCCACCGCGCCCGGCACCCGCGCATGAAGAAAGAAGCTGCCAAGAAATCCCGCGGCCACAATAAGCTGCACCGGCCCTCCCCGCGCCACCTCATCAAGACCGTGTGCCGCCTATAGTGGCGCAGCGCGGACCTCACCAAGACCAAGCTCCGCCTCAGAAGTGGGCCCCGGCGACCACAGCTGGCTGCCGTGCCTTCATCCCCGAACTGCGTAGCGTCGCCTGGCCAGGCAAGTTTAAGCCAGATCTACCTCCTCGATACGACGGCACCGCTCACCCTGTGGACTTCCTGCAGCTCTATGAGTTGAGCATTGAAGCGGCCAACGGCGACGAAAAAGTCATGGCGAACTGGTTTCCCATGGCTCTCAAGGATGGGGCCCGCTCCTCGCTCCTGAACCTGCAGGACGGCTCGATCTCCTCCTGGGACGAGATGCGCGACCGCTTCGTCGCCAACTTCCAGAGCACTCGCGACCGCGCACCGGCCATGGGCGGTATACGCCGCATCAGGCAACACCCAGGAGAGACCCTCCAGAAGTACATCCAACACTTCAACAACACCCGCCTCAAGATCCCCAAGGTCACGGACGAAGCCATCATCTTCGCGTTCTTAGACGCCGTCCGTGACGTCAAGATGAAGGAAGAGCTGGCTATCCACGAGGAACTTTGCACATCTCAGGAGCTGTTCAACCTGGCAACCAAGTGCGCAAGAGCTGAGGAGAGGCGCCTCTCTCTCCTTAAGCAGCCAGCTGCAGGAGTGGAGGAGAAGAAGGCCAAGGCCAAGGACGTGAAGTGCAAAGAGGCAGTAGTGCTCGCAGTGGAGCCCGACACCAAGCGAGGCAGAGATCAGCCCGAGTCATCCAAGAACGGCCGATCGTTCTGCGCCTTCCACAACCTGAACACCCACAACACCAGCGACTGCCAAGAGCTCAGAGCCATACGGGAAGGACGCTTCGGTCGACGCCCCGAGCGCAATGACCGGGGCTACGGCCGCGGACGAGGACGTAGAGGCGGACGTTGGGACGACCGTGGCCCGCGCCAGGAGTGGCGCGACCGGCCTCGTGAGGACCGCTGGCAGGACCAACCTCGCGAGGGCGCCTGGAGGGACCCGCCTCGTGAGGATCGCCCCCAGGGCAACGCCGGTCTTCCCCCGTTGCCGCCACTAAGAAGGAACACCAACCACCACCAGGACAAGGGGACTGGGGGCTTCCAGGAGCTGCGTGCGATCGCTTGCATCTTGGGCGGTGCTCAGGCCCCAGCCTCTCAGCACATCTTCAAACAGTTCGCTCGCAAGGTGAACGCGGCGCTCCCCAAGCTTGAGGCCACGCGCCCGCTCAGGTGGTCCCATTGTGCCACCACCTTCGACTCGGCAGACCTGCTCAAGTGCGCAGCCACCGCTAGAGCACTCCCTATGCTGTGCTCCCCAGTCATCAGCAATGTGCAAGTCACCAAGACTCTCATCGACGGCGGCGCAGGGCTCAACGTCCTATCCGTCGACACGTTCGACAACCTCCAAGTGCCCTATGAGCAGCTCCAGCCAACCAAGCCTTTCTCAGGAGTGACTGACGGTTCCACCACACCGATAGGGCAAGTCCGCCTGCCTGTCACCTTCGGGGAGCGCAAGAACTACCGCACCGAGCTCATTGACTTCGACGTCGCGCACATCCGCCTACCGTACAATGCCATCCTCGGGTATCCAGCCCTGGCCAAGTTCATGGAGGTCACTCACCACGGCTACAACGTTCTCAAGATGCCAGGAAGCGGGAGAATCATCATGGTCCCATGTGAAGAAAGGGATGCGGTGTGCTCCCTTGAGCGCGCCTTCCAAGCCACAACAATTGACAACCCTAACAGGAGAAGTGAAGGCCCTCCAGAGACCATCCCTAAGAAGAAGTTGTCGCGCCGCGCAAGACCCCAAGAAGATGGTGTCGCGTCAGGAGCCTCGTTAGGATCAGCGCCCGCTCCAGGGGCGCCTCCCTCCACCGCATAGGAAAGTGCGCCCGGCGCCCTCCTCAGGCAGGACTCGGGGGCTCTCTTCTGGAGGGCCTCGGACCTTGTCAACCTCACGAGGGAGGCGCTTGGGCATCACCTGGAGGCGTGCTTCACGGCACGCGACCCTCAGGAGAGCACAGGGCAAGGAGTGCCCACCGCTCAGGAGTTCATCACCGAGACCACCCAAGAGCAACAAGACGCAAGAGCCATGCGCGGCGACAGCCGCTCACGAAGTGCCGCTCACCATCCAGGCGAGGGTGCTGAGTTGCGCGTCTGTGTCGACATCCCAGGGCTCAACAGGGCCGCATCTCACGAACGCTTCTGGCCATCACGTGCGGGCCGCTGTGAGGGTCCACCACACAGCTACGTCCGCATGCCCTTCGGCTTACAGAGCGTGGCGACGGCCTATCAGCGCAACGTGCGGCATGTCCTGGCGGCTCAGGAGGCCAGGTTCCACGCCGTTCTGTAGGAGATGGGGACGGTCTTCAGGGAACCTCCTGAGCCCCCAGAGCCTCCCGAGCCTCAGGGTCCCGGTGGCTCATGAGGAGCCATTCCTTCAACGCGTGGCTTCAGCTGCACCAACTCTACTTCGTCTACAGAACCAGGTGACATCTTCCAAGTTCATTTAAGCTGGGAGCGCCCCTCGGGCCGCATTATTCCCAGGCCAGACGGGTCCGTCCCTGTGGCATGCATCCCTTTTTCTTAAGTCTTTAGCTTACCTTGCTGGGGGCGCCCCTCGGGTTGCATCATCCCCACGCCGCTCGGACCAGACCCGGTGGCTGATACGTCTCCAACGTATCTACTTTTCCAAACACGTTTGCCCTTGTTTTGGACTCTAACTTGTATGATTTGAATAGAACTAACCCGGACTGACACTGTTTTCAGCAGAATTGCCATGATGTTGTTTTATGTGCAGAAAACAAAAGTTCTCGGAATGACCTGAAACTCCACGGAATATCTTACAATAAATAATAAAAAACCCTCGTCAAAGATGAAGACCAGGGGGCCCACACCCTTGTCACGAGGGTGGGGGCGCCCCCCCCCCCCAGGGCGCGCCCCCCTACCTCGTGGGCCCCCTAGAGACCCCCCCTGACTCCAACTCCAACTCTATATAACTGCTTTCGGGGAGAGAAAAATAGAAGAGAAGAAATCATCGTGTTTTACGATACGGAGCCGCCGCCAAGCCCTAAAACCTCTCGGGAGGGCTGATCTAGAGTCCGTTCGGGGCTCCGGAGAGGGGGATTCGTCGCCATCGTCATCATCAACCATCCTCCATCACCAATTTCATGATGCTCACCGCCGTGCTAGAGTAATTCCATCATAGGCTTGCTGGACGGTGATGGGTTGGATGAGATTCACCATGTAATCGAGTTAGTTTTGCTAGGGTTTGATCCCTAGTATCCACTATGTTCTGAGATTGATGTTGCTATGACTTTGCTATGCTTAATGCTTGTCACTAGGGCCCGAGTGCCATGATTTCAGATCTGAACCTATTATGTTTTCATCAATATATGAGAGTTCTAGATCCTATCTTGCAAGTCTATAGTCACTATGTGTTATGATCCGTTAACCCTGAAGTGACAATAATCGGGATACTTACCGGTCATGACCGTAGTTTGAGGAGTTCATGTATTCACTATGTGCTAATGCTTTGTTCCGGTTCTCTATTAAAAGGAGGCCTTAATATCCCTTAGTTTCCATTAGGAACCTGCTGCCACGGGGGGGGTAGGACAAAAGATGTCATGCAGGTTCTTTTCCATAAGCACGTATGACTATATTCAGAATACATGCTTACATTACATTGACGAATTCGAGCTAGTTCTGTGTCACCCTATGTTATGATTGTTACATGATGAACTGCATCCGGCATAATTATCCATCATTGATCCAATGCCTACGAGCTTTCCATATACTGGTTTACGCTTATTTACTTTCCCGTTGCTATTGTTACAATCACTACAAAATACCAAAAACATTACTTTGCTTTCATTACTCTTTTGTTACCGCTACCATCACTATCATATTACTTTGCTACTAAACACTTTGCTGCAGATACTAAGTTTCCAGGTGTGGTTGAATTGACAACTCAGCTGCTAATACTTGAGAATATTCTTTGGCTCCCCTTTTGTCGAATCAATAAATTTGGGTTGAATACTCTACCCTCGAAAGCTGTTGCGATCCCCTATACTTGTGGGTTATCAAGACTAATTTCTGGCGCCGTTGCCGGGGAGCATAGCTCTATTCTTTGAGTCATTTGGGATTTATATCTGCTGGACACTATGAAGAACTTGAGAGATCCACAAACCAAGATCTATCCCTCAACTATGAGGGGAGGTAAGGAACTGTCATCTAGCTCTGCACTTGATTCACCTTCTGTTATGAGTAAGCTTGCGACACCTAAACCTGCTTCTGCTATTCGTTCCGATATGTCGCATGTTATTGATGATGCTACTTCTGCTATGCATGATACTTATGATGAAACTACCTCTATGTCTGATACTACTATGCCACTTAGTGATTTTCTAGAGGAACGACTTGCTAGGGCTAGAGAGATTGAAAATACTGAATTTGATTATGAAGATGAAAGTGATGATGAAGAATCACTTGTTATTCCTGAGGGTTATTTATTTGATCAACATGCTTCTTTAGCTATTTTAGCCTGCAAAGATAGATATGAATTCAAAAGGTCATTAGCTAAATGGAATAAGCAATCTCCAGATGCTAGGATGAGACCTGACCCTGCTTTTGCTACTTCACCTATATGTGTTGCTGATAAGGATTATGAATTCTCTGTTGATCCTGATATAATTACTTTGGTTGAATCTGATCCTTTTCATGGCTATGAATCTGAAACTGTTGTAGCACATCTTACTAAATTAAATGATATAGCCACCCTGTTCACTAATGATTAGAGATCTCACTACTTTTATATCCTTAAAATATTTATGTTCTCATTAAGGGGTGATGCTAAGATATGGTTTAATTCTCTTGATCCTGGTTGTGTGCGTAGTCCCCAGGATATGATTTATTACTTCTCTGCTAAATATTTCCCTGCTCATAAGAAACAAGCTCCTTTAAAGGAAATATACAACTTTGTGCAAATTAAAGAAGAGAGTCTCCCACAAGCTTGGGGGAGGCTTCTCAAGTTACTTAATACTTTGCCTAATCATCCTCTTAAGAAAAACGAAATACTTGATATCTTTTATAATGGACTAACCGATGCTTCCAGAGATTACCTGGATAGTTTTGTTGGTTCTCTTTTCAGGGAAAGAACACCGGATGAAGCTGAAATCTTATTGAATAATATGTTGACAAATGAAAATAATTGGACACCTCCAGAGCCAGCTCCTGCTCCAATTAATGATCTGATTCCTAAACCAACTCCGAAGAAGAGAGGTATTCTTTTTCTCAGTCCCGAAGATATGCAAGAGACAAAGAAATATATGAAAGAAAAAGGTATTAAAGCTGAAGATGTTAAGAATTTACCTCCTATTGAAGAAATACATGGTCTTAATTTACCGCCTGTTGAAGAAACATATGATATTAATCCTTTATTTATTGAAGAACCTTCAGACCCCGATAACCCAACACAGGTAGTAAAGGTAAATTCTCTCTATAGATATGATAAAGCTGAAATCCCTCCTGCTAAAATTGCTAGTCAATGCTTGGATGAGTTTGATAATTTTATGTTTAAGCAAGAAGACTTCAATGCTTATTCTGGTAGGCAATTAAAACAAGATGCTGATATGATTAAATACTTAGGTGATTATATGGCTAATATTAGAGGTGAACTTAAACTTGTTAGCAAACATGCTTCTATGGTTACCACTCAAGTAGAACAAGTACTTAAAGCTCAAAAAGAATTGCTCAATGAGATGAATAGTAAGAAAAAAAGATTATGTTGTTAAAGTGGCTACTAGAACTGGTAGAATGACTCAGGAACCTTTGTATCCTGAAGGCCACCCTAAAGAATTGAGCAAGATTCTCAGTGAAATAATATTGATGCACCTAGTTCTTCTAAAAAGAAGAATAAGAAGAAGAAAAATGACAGAACTGTGCAAACTTCTAGTGAACCTATTGCTGAACCACCTGATAATCCAAATGATATATCTATGTCTGATGTTGAAACACAATCTGGCCATGAACATGAACCTAATGAAAATGTTAATGATGATGTTCATAATGATGCTCAACCTAGTAATGATAATGATGTAGAAATTGAACCTGCTATTGATCTTCATAACCCACAATCAAAGAATCAACGTTATGATAAGAAAGACTTTGTTGCTAGGAAACATGGTAAAGAAAGAGAACCTTGGGTTCAGAAACTCATGCCTTTTCCTCCCAAACCATCCAAGAAAAAGGATGATGAGGATTTTGAGCGCTTTGCTGAAATGATTAGACCTATATTTTTGCGTATGCGATTGACTGATATGCTTAAAATGAATCCTTATGCTAAGTACATGAAAGATATTGTTACAAATAAAAGAAAGATACCGGAAGCTGAAATTTCCACCATGCTTTTCCACCATGCTTGCTAATTATACTTTTAAAGGTGGAATACCAAAGAAACTTGGAGATCCAGGAGTACCTACTATACCATGCTCCATTAAAAGAAACTATGTTAAAACTGCTTTATGTGATCTTGGAGCCGGTGTTAGTGTTATGCCTCTCTCTTTATATCGTAGACTTGATTTGAATAAGTTGACACCTACTGAAATATCTTTGCAAATGGCTGATAAATCAATTGCTATACCTGTCGGTATTTGTGAGGATGTGCCTGTTGTGGTTGCAAATGTTACTATTTTAACAGACTTTGTTATTCTTGATATTCCCGAGGACGATAGTATGTCTATTATTCTTGGAAGACCTTTTCTTAATACTGCAGGGGCTGTTATTGATTGCAACAAAGGCAATGTCACTTTTCATGTTAATGGTAATGAGCATACAGTACACTTTCCGAGGAAACAACCTCAAGTTCATAATATCAATACTATCGGAAAAATCCCATCGATTATATTTGGAGGTTTTGAATTTCCTCTTCCTACTGTCAAGAAGAAATATGATATACTTATTATTAGGGATGTGCATATCCCCGTTGAGGTAACCTAGTGTTATTCGAAATTTCTCCGGTTTCATGTTAATCGGAATGAGTTTGTTAACAAGACTTGATCAACCTTGTTAGTGGATTACTTTTGATGAGCATGAGATGGATGAAACTAGAAGCACAACCCTCTGTACCCTTTCTATACTTTCTGTTATTTAGTTGAAATAAAACAAAATAAATAATTCTCTGTCTGTTATCTGATTATCCGTGCAATATAAAAATATCTCGAAAATAAAAGTTCTCCAAATACCCTGAAAATTAAATATGATTTTTATAGAATATTTGAGGATTTATGGAACAAAGAACACACCAGAGGGGCCAACCACCTTGCCACGAGGGTGGAGGGCGCGCCCCCTGCCTCGTGGGCCCACGGTGGCCCTCCTCCACTTATTCTTTCAGCCACACAATTCATCTTCATCCCCCAAACACGAAAAACCAACTCAAACCCGAGTCCAAGCTCGTTTTGCTGCCATTTTTGATCTCCTTGCTCAAAGCACCTCTCACAAAACTGCTTGGGGAGATTGTTCCTTGGTATGTGACTCCTCCATTGGTCCAATTAGTTTTTATTCTAGTGCTTTATTCATTCCAAATTTTTGTTGCTTAGGTGACCCTGTTCTTGAGCTTGCATGTCAAATTTATGTGGTCAAAAGTAGTTTTGATGCATGATATAGGCCCTAGGCACTTGTAGGAGTAGTTGCTATCAATATTATTAAGTTTGGTTTACTTTTATTTTGAAGTTACTAAAAATTTTCAGAATTTTTCAAAGAATGATGAGGGGATTATTGAGGGGCTCATCGAGCCAAAGCTCGAAGGAAAAGGCACCGAAGCCTAAGTATAATTTGCCGCGCACCGCGGAGGTTCGGGCGTGTGAATGGCCTTCTGAGGATTTCTTAAGAGCAGCCGGGATTTATGAAGATTTTCATGAGTTGGCTCATAATGCAGGCGTCACCGCTTTCCTCCACGACCAATGCGATCAGCATCTCTTGCTCACAAATACCTTTGTGC
The DNA here is from genome assembly GCF_003073215.2 of Triticum urartu. Taxonomy (NCBI): domain Eukaryota; kingdom Viridiplantae; phylum Streptophyta; class Magnoliopsida; order Poales; family Poaceae; genus Triticum; species Triticum urartu. The sequence goes on along the minus strand of NC_053027.1, from coordinate 391,344,903 downwards.
AAAACTTTCATTTTCATTCTAGGAACTCACCACCTACGGTGGAGTTTCATTTATATGATGAGCATAAGGAGATGTCACTTAATGATTTTTGTCGGATTTGTTTAGTCCCTTTTGGGGGCAAGACAGAAGAACCACATCATGATGATGTGGATGGATTTATTAATACTATCACTGTAGGAGAAACTAGGAAGGTTTCCGATGCACGAATCACTGGCATACATTTTCCTATTTTACGTTACTTTGCATTATTTGCTAGTCGTTGCTTAATTGGACGCGGAAAATGTGGAAACCTTAGTATCCCTGATATTATTATTTTGCTCCAAGGTTTATACAGTGATAACACTTTTAGTATGGGCGGCATTATTGCTAGACGGTTAAGTATGAACCGTACTAAGGGTCCCATCTTTGGAGGCATCTATGCTACATGCCTAGCTGCACATTTTAACATTCCTATTAGGCATGCTGAGAAGGAACAAAAGGTGCTGCCTCATGTTTATTTAGATTATAAAAGTATGGTGGCACATGATTTTATTGTTAAGAATAGGGCGAGGGAGCTTAAATATCAATTGTTCTTTAATAAACATCATCCTGAGACCATTACCTTGCCTGCTCCTGCTTTGTTTGATTTGACTGTAGGCAAGTACCTTATTCCGTTGACGGCTATCCGCGCCTACCAGAACCCTGCACCAGCCGAGGAGCCAGAATCGGAACCACAATTTGATCCTTCACGACAATCTAACTATCAGTGGGATCCGGAGATGATTGCCAGCCAGTGGCAATCGGAGCCTTCTTCTTCCTCATCGCAGTACGACCCTAACAACTATTATTATGGATATCAGCCAGGCCAGCCGTGGCCATAGACCAACTTAGGCCAAAAGCCTAATCTTGGGGAGTACGTATTTCTCACCGACATTACATTTATGTTCACACACACTCATTGCCAGATGTCGGTGCTCATACTTTTTCATTGTATCATCCATGCTAGTTTATTTTCTTTTATGCTTTCTTCTTGTGTGTTTGATAAACCTTAAGAAAAACCAAAAAATTAGTTGTAGCTTTTAATTAATTTACTTTCCATGCTTGTAGAAGTAATTAAAATGAAAACCCAAAAATATTTCCCGTTCTTCTTTTGCTTGTTGGGAGCTTTCCCGTGTAAATAGTTTTATTTCTTTTCTTTTCTTTGGGGGTCAGTAGGAGAAGACCATGATTAAATTGTTGAAGCGGCTCTTATATGCATTATTGTTTATCTGACAAAAGAGCCCATGTTGCCTTTTCTTCTCCTGTTTATTGAATGCTCGCAGATTCCAGCTTAGTCCAATGCACGTGCACTCTTATTATTATTCACATCATTTGGTCGTGCAAGTGAAAGGCAATTATGATGATATATGATGGACTGACTGAGATGAGAAAAGCTGGTACGAACTCGACCTCTTTTGTTTTTGTAAATATGATGAGTTCATCGTTCTTGATTCAGCTTGTTATGAATAAACATGTTTGCAATGACAATTAGAGATCATAGTTCCTTGTGCCATGCTTGATTAGCTATGAGTTATAATGGTTTACCTTGCGTTCCAACATGCTATTAAAATGGTTATGATGTGGTATGATAGGGTGGTATCCTCCTCTGAATGATTTAAGTGACTTGACTTGGCACATGTTCACGCATGTAGTTGAAACAAATCAACATAGCCTTCACGATATTTATGTTCATGGTGTATTATATCCTACTCATGCTTGCATCCAATGTTTATTAATTTTAATGCATGTACATGGCTGTTGTCGCTCTCTAGTTGGTCGCTTCCCAGTCTTTTGCTAGCCTTCACCTGTACTAAGCGGGAATACTGCTTGTGCATCAAAACTCCTTAAACCCCAAAGTTATTCCAGATGAGTCCACTATACCTTCCTATATGTGGTATCTACCTGCCGTTCCAAGTAAATTTGTATGTGCCAAACTCTAAACCTTCAAATAATCATCCTATTTTGTATGCCCGAATAGCTCATGTATCAACTAGGGCTGTCCGTATCTTCCATGTTAGGCGGATTATTCTCAAGAGGAGTGGACTCCACTCCTCACTCACGAGATAAAGGGCTGGTCACCGGGATGCCCAGTCCCATGCTTTATGCAAACTAAATCAAAATAATTGCAAACAAAACTCCCCCTGGGACCTGATATATGTTGGAGGCACTCGTTGTTTCGAGCAAGCCATGGATTGATGTTTGTTGGTGGAGGGGAGTATAAACTTTACCATCCTGTTTGGGAACCGCCTATAATGTGTGTAGCATGGAAGATATCGCCATCTCTTGGTTGTTATGTTGACAATGAAAGTATACCGCTCAAAATGTTATTCGCCTCTATTTCAAAACCGAGCTCTGGCACCTCTACAAATCCTTGCTTCCCTCTGCGAAGGGCCCATCTATTTACTTTTATGTTGAGTCATCACCCTCTTATAAAAAGCACTAGCTGGAGAGCGCAGCTGTCATTTGCATTCATTGATGTTAGTTTACATTGGGTGTGACTATGATTGGATCTCTTTTACCATGAATTAAAATGTCTAGTCAGTTCTTGATCTTTAAAGGTGCTCTGCATTTATGTTTTGCGGTCTCAGAAAGGGCTAGCGAGATACCATCTTGTTATATCATATTATGACTGTTTTGAGAAAGTGTTGTCATCTGAGATTTAATATTATGGCTCACTAGTTGATTATGCTATTGGTATGAGTAAACATGAGACCTGAGAATTATTGCAAATATGGCTAGTTATAATCTTTGCTGAAAACTTGAATGCTAGCTTGACATATTTATAACAACAAGAGCAAACAGAGTTTGTAAAAGTTTTTCTTTATTTCTTTCAGTTTGTCAACTGAACTGCTTGAGGACAAGCAAGGGTTTAAGCTTGGGGGAGTTGATACGTCTCCAACGTATCTACTTTTCCAAACGCTTTTGCCCTTGTTTTGGACTCTAACTTGTATGATTTGAATAGAACTAACCCTAACTGACATTGTTTTCAGCAGAATTGCCATGATGTTGTTTTATGTGCAGAAAACAAAAGTTCTCGGGATGACCTGAAACTGCACGGAATATCTTACAATAAATAATAAAAAATCCTCGCCAAACATGAAGACCAGGGGGCCCACACCCTTCTCATGAGGGTGGGGGGCGCCTCCCCCCCTAGGGCGCGCCCCCTACCTCATGGGCCCCCTGGAGACCCCCCGACTCCAACTCCAACTCTATATAACTGCTTTTGGGGAGAAAAAATAGAGGATAAGAAATCATCGTGTTTTACGATACGGAGCCGCCGCCAAGCCCTAAAACCTCTCGGGAGGGCTGATCTGGAGTCTGTTCGGGGCTCCGGAGAGGGGGATTTGTCGCCGTCGTCATCATCAACCATCCTCCATCACCAATTTCATGATGCCCACCACCGTGCGTGAGTAATTCCATCGTAGGCTTGCTGGACGGTGATGGGTAGGATGAGATTTACCATGTAATCGAGTTAGTTTTGTTAGGGTTTGATCCCTAGTATCCACTTTGTTCTGAGATTGATGTTGCTATGACTTTGCTATGCTTAATGCTTGTCGCTAGGGCTCGAGTGCCATGATTTCAGATCTGAACCTATTATGTTTTCATCAATATATGAGAGTTCTAGATCCTATCTTGCAAGTCTATAGTCACCTATTATGTGTTATGATCCGTTAACCCCTAAGTGACAATAATCGGGATACTTATCGGTGATGACCGTAGTTTGAGGAGTTCATACACTATGTGCTAATACTTTGTTCCTGTTCTCTATTAAAAGGAGGCCTTAATATCCCTTAGTTTCCATTAGGACCCCGCTGCCACGGGAGGGTAGGACAAAAGATGTCATGCACGTCCTTTTCCATAAGCACGTATGACTATATTCGGAATACATGCCTACATTACATTGACGAATTGGAGCTAGTTCTGTGTCACCCTATGTTATGACTGTTACATGATGAACCGCATCCGGCATAATTATCCATCATTGATCCAATGCCTACGAGCTTTCCATATACTGGTTTACGCTTATTTACTTTCCCGTTTCTATTGTTACAATCACTACAAATGACCAAAAACATTACTTTGCTTTCATTACTCTTTTGTTACCGCTACCATCACTATCATATTACATTGCTACTAAACACTTTGTTGCAGATACTAAGTTTCTAGGTGTGGTTGAATTGACAACTCAGCTACTAATACTTGAGAATATTCTTTGGCTCCCCTTGTGTCGAATCAATAAATTTGGGTGGAATACTCTACCCTCGAAAGCTATTGTGATCCCCTGTACTTGTGGGTTATCAGTGTCATGTATCTTCCTGCATTTACCTAAGTTGATCTGCTCTCCCTGCTTAACCTGGCTATGGTTATCACCTGCTCGATCATCGCCTCCCACGGGGCCTCCTCACAGGCACGGCGCTGGTGCATGGGTCCGTCCCTGCCATATTGACAAATCTGAGCGGTCGAGCTCTGGCTCACGGCACGCCCCGCGCACATCACCTCACCAGGCCCTCAGTGCCTTCACTTCCTCCGGACCAACCAGCGGTAGGCAGGTGGCAATAACGGCAAACCATGTTTCTTCTTGTGCCTGTCCATAGGGACCCCCGCGGGAAGGATAGCAGGCGGCACCACGAGTCTCCTTTCCTCTCATGCAAATCGCTTGCGCGTTAAAAGGGGGGCTCCTGAGCATCGCGACTCAGGAGCTCTTACTGGCTCTCCAGCCCTCACCCCCTGGCCTTGACCACGGCATCGCGACCTGGCATACCAGTGGCGGCTGAGCTCGCTCGAGGGCCGGGACCTGAGGACGTAGAGCACTAAGAAGAGCTCGGGGGAAGGAAAACTTGCACGGACCGGCCTAGCTATGTCGCATAAGTTGGCGCGCAGCCCTAGCGCAACATCAGGACTCACCACGAAGTCAGCAAGATAAGTCTCACCCTCGGGTCGGCTAAATATTTGGGCCTACTAGTCGCTCACACCATGCCGCAACCCCGTTCCGGCCAAGTCATCTTCCTTTCTTTCCTTACCATGGCCGCTTGGGCGCTAAGGGGGGACCTCTTGAGCATCGCGCCTCAGGGGCTCTTACTGGACCTCGGGCCGCGCACCTCCTGGCCTTAACCATGGCATCGCGACCTGGCATACCAGCGACGGCTGTAGCCGCCTTGGGACTGGGACCCGTCAGCGTAGAGCAACAAGCTATCGCGAGGAAAGAAAGGGGGGACCGAGCCTTAACGGGACACGCGTTCATCAAATCTTCATAACAAGGAAGATAAGTACAAAGGCATTGCAGATCCTTACATGACCCTACAGGGTGATTCATGATTCTTCGCAGGAAACAAAAGCTAATACTAAGGGGAATCCTATCTACACCCTTCCGTGGCAGACGCCATCATCAACAGTGGGCCACGGGAGGCTGGCGCCAACCCCATCCAGATCAGCGGCGGCGGCGGACGGGCTCCGCAGCCCTGCTCCGAGCGCGGCGAGAGCTTGGGGGCACGTAGCTATCGTCGCTCGTCTCCGGAGTCTCGTAGAGCTCAGGAGAGCTGCTGGACTCCCAAGGGCTGCTGCTGCTGGAGTGGTCGCGAGCGGAGTGCGTATCAGCCTCGCGCTCCTCTCCGGAGCAGCACTCCAGGCGGCGGCCCTCGGCGTCGAAGACCTTGAAGAAGAGCGTGGAGGCACCATCGTACTCGAAGTGGATCGCGAGGGCACCCCGTGCACGGCAGACCCGCGCGACCTCGCCCCAGCCGCGAGTCATGAAGATCTTGCCGGTGGGGACCGCTTCAATCTCCGCTCCGGTCACCGGAGCGCTGCAGTCGGCGTGCCGTAGCCAGAGCTCGAGAGGCCCCCTCGGCGGCATCACATCGGAGAAGAACCACGGTAAGCGGATCCAGGAGCTTGGTGGCATCGGCGCCCACAACACCAACTCGCGCGAGGAGTCTGCGGCGTGGAGGGCACGCGTCGTCGTGGCGTGGCGACCCCGGAAGCGGCGCGGGCGGCGCTGCTCGTCACTTCGTTCTCCCGAGCCCTCAGCTTGGGCGTACAGGGGTAGCAGATACCCTGGAGGAGGCCACTCGCACCAAGGCCTCGTCACCACCTGCATCGCCACCTCATCACGGCGATGGATTGACCTCTTCTTCGACGAGAGTGGCTCCGGGACATCCCGGGGGGCTTTCCCCTTCTCTTCGGCGGAGAACCTTCTGATAGGCGCCATTGGAGCAAGCAGTAGAGCAAGGAGGAAGAAGCAAGAAAGCAAGGAAGAGGGACTTGTCAAGTCGTGCAGTTGCCGAGGCAGCGTGGGGAAGCGGAGACGCCCACGTCCAATCAACTGCCATGCGTCAACCGAGGCCGCGGGCTTTTGGGGCCTGTGGTACTCCGAACTTGACCCTTGGCTTCGCTGCGAAGCCAAGCCCGAGCGCACCTTGGGCCCGGGGGCTACTGTCGGCGTTCTGGGAATGGGGGTCCCCAGACTTGCCTGCTTGCGGCCCGCGGCGTGGCCAAGAAGCAGGTCGTACGACAAATCTTCATCAACAAAGCATCCAAGACCCTCGCGAGGGTCCAAGCCTCGCGAGGCGGACAATGCAAGACCTCCTCCCGAGCGTCCTAGTCAGGCAGGCTCATGAGGGGCAGAGATATCAAGGCGAGGCGAACCTCACGAGGCTCTCGTGATGTGAGCCATGACGATCGACACCAGGCGAGCGCCAGCGCGCGCAGCGTCCTTGTTTCCCCTTTGGTGCAAAGGAGGCAAGCGCAGCCGTGGAGTACCGAGGCCTCAGGTAAAGGTTGCCATTTTGGTGCAACAAGACCAAGACCATGGACTGCAAGATGGAGGTCATCGTCGAGCCCAAGACGGCGTCACCACCAGAGCCTTTCACAGGCGAAGACCGCTTTTGTCGGGATAGCTTGTACTAGCTGTCCCCCTTCAAATTAGCCCGCCATTGTTGGCTCCCTTCCCGCTCAATATTTGGGAAGAGGACCAGGGCCTCTATAAATAGGACTAGCCACCACCATAGTAGGGGAGGATGGGATCGGATCTCATCTCATCTTATCCTGAGGGAATCTATTTACCACAAGTTCATACGCACAAGAACACCTCAACCTCAGGAGGTTGTTCTTCCCCTTGTATTGTTCATCATTGGCCCAAGAGGCAATCCACCACCACCACACTGGAGTAGGGTATTACACAACAACGGTGGCCTGAACCAGTATAAGCCCCGTGTCTTTCTGTGTTGTGAGTTCGTTGAGTTCGTCCATGAGACCTTGGCGAGCTAGAGCGTAGATCGGTAGGAGGGAAAGACTTCATGCGCACCCTAGTGTTCAAACCTTAAGGGTTTGCCGGAACCCCAAATCCGACAGACTCCGGTATTTTCTCCTCAAAACTTCGTTAGACGCGTTCTGATTCACCGTGAGCCGGTATGAATCTTCTTGAATTCGCTGTGCTTGGGCACTTAAAATGGCCCGCTCTGCAGCCATCCTGGCATTTTCTGCTGCTAATTCCGCCTTAGCTTGCCCTATCTCATCACGCAACATAGCTATCTCTGCCTTGTGCTGCTCCTGGTTGTCTGGGGTTACCTCAACCTCCATCAGAGTCGCCAGAGCATCCAACGGATCTGTTAAGACTTGAGCCGGCGGGCGTGCGGAACCGCCAGCCCCGGCTGCCGTTACCGCTGCTGCACTAGAAGTCATAGCCGTGGCGGCTGTCAAACCAAGAACCGGCTGGGTGTGAGCCATGAAGATCGCCACCCTGGTCGGTGGCTCACGGGGATCCGGAATACTATCGCCATCGGAACAGCCCCCAAGCCGCCTGTCTTGTAGCTGATACATTGAGTTGGTCTCACCTGTGGACGACTCAGCATTAGAGCAGATGGCCGTCTCACCGCCGGAGACAGAGCCTTCCAACTCAACCCCGTGGGTGAACCCAACGAAGACATGCCTTACGGCGGGTTGAGCCCGGGCGGGTCGTGCACGCTGAGCCGTCTCAATGATGTCGGTGCAGATGTCCGGCTCAGGGGCCGGCTCGCCGATCTTACCGATGAAGACATGGATTCCGCCGAAGGGGACCCGATACCCGTACTCAATTGAGCCGGCCTCGGGGCCCTAGCCTGCATCGTCGATGTAGAGCTTGCCGTGATGACTCTTGGTCATCCAGCCCACAGTGTATCCCTTGAACCCTTCGAAGCTGCCCTTTAAGAACTCAAAACCACCATGTCTGGCCCCACGGTGGGCGCCAACTGTCGTGGAAGTGTCACGGCAGATGTCCTCATAGAAGTACTTAGTTGTGGAGCCATTGCGACGAGGTTAGCTTAAAGGGGTTAAACGGGACAAAGGACATGGAGAGTTTATACTAGTTTGGCCCCTTGCGGTGAAGGTAAAGGCCTACTCCAGTTTGAGGTGGTATTGCTAGGGTATCGATTACCAGGGAGCAAACACGCTTTGCCTGGCTTTCGATTTGTTGTCTCTTTCCCTAAGCCGCTGCCGGGTCGTCCCCTTATATACATGGGTTGAAGCCTACGGCCTACAGAGCCCCGGCCGGCTCATACAAACGTGTCCGGCTCGGTGACTTATCTTACATGCCTTACAATACAAGTTTACATATACATGGTGGTTTACACTTACGGGCCTTAAGCCGCCCCCAAACTTGGGCCTTTTAACAAGACTATCTATGAACCGCCATCCTTAGTATATTCTTGGGCTTCATTTAGATGAACCGCCATAATGGATGACCCGACCCCTCCTGGGCGGGTCGTATCTGATAGTCATATCCCCAATAGGTTGCGTATGGCCATTTCACTCGGCGTCCGTCGCCTAATGGTTTACGGCGACTCAGATTTAATGGTGAATCAAGTGATGAAGGAGTGGGACATCAGGAGTCCGGCCATGACCGGCTATTGCAATGCAGTGAGAAAATTGGAAAACAAGTTTGAAGGGTTAGAGCTCCACCCAATACCCCGAATCAAGAATCAAGCAGCTGATGACCTAGCGAAGATAGGTTCCAAGCGCGAGCCTATTCCCACCAATGTGTTCTTGGAGCATCTCCACACCCTGTCAGTTCAAGAGGATCTTTTCACAGAAGAGCCCACACAACCTCAAAGTTCTACTGATCCGACTGAAGTCGAAATCCCAGTCGTGGTCAACCTGATCATGGAGGTTTTAGTGATCACTATAGACTGGACGGTGTCGTATATTGCATATCTGCTCAGGAAGGAGCTTCTGAAAGATAAAGATGAGGCCCGTCATATTGTCCGTCGATCCAAAGCCTTCACCGTGATAGGAGGACAACTTTACAGAGAGAGTGTTACGGAGTCGCCCAGTGATGTATCACACCAGAAGAAGGTCGAATGATCCTCAATGATATCCACTAAGGGACCTGTGGTCACCATGCGTCCTCCCGGACCATAGTGGCCAAAGCATACCGAGCGGGTTTTTACTGGCTGCGAGCAAATGAAATAGAAAAATACATAGTCGACAAGTGTGAGGGTTGTCAGTTCTACTCCAACATGTCCCACAAACCTGCATCAGCCTTAAAGACCATTCCACTCGTCTGGCCATTTGCTGTTTGGGGATTAGATACGGTTAGTCCTCTGAGGACCGGTAGGAGCGGCTTCACTCATCTGCTAGTAGCAGTTGACAAGTTCACTAAATGGATTGAAGCCAAACCATCAAAAATCTCGACTCAAGTACCACCGTCAGCTTCGTCAGAGAGTTAACATTCAGATATAGGGTTCCTCATAGCATCATCATGGACAATGGTTCAAACATTGATTCAGATGAGTTCAAGGCTTTCTGCGCTTCCCAAGGCACTCGGGTCGATTACGCTTCAGTTGCCCACCCGCAGTCGAATGGACAAGCCGAAAGAGCAAATGGTTTGATCCTCCAGGGGTTGAAAATCCAGTTGATGAGCGACCTCAAGCATGCGGCAGGTGCTTGGGTGGATGAGTTGCCATCGGTCCTTTGGGGATTGAGAACAACACCAAATTGATTGACTGGTCAGACTACCTTCTTCATGGTCTATGGGGCTGAAGCCGTGCTGCCAAGTGATTTGCTTCACAATGCGACCCAAGTGGAACTTTTCTCAGAAGCCAAAGCAGATCAAGCTCGACAAGATGCCGTTAATCTTCTGGAAGAGAAAAGAGAGATGGCCTTGATCCGGTCGACCATTTATCAACAAGACCTCCGTCGGTTCCATGCCAGAAGCATAAGAGGTCGAGCATTTCAGGAAGGAGACCTTGTGCTTCGAGTGGATCAGCAACGACCTCACAAGCTTTCTCCTGCTTGGGAAGGTCCCTTCATCATCACCAAGGTGCTCCAAAACATAGCGTATCACTTCTATAATGTGGAGCGACAGAAAGACAAGCCACGCGCGTGGAATGCGGATCTGCTCCGCCGTTTTTACACTTAAACACTCGAGTCGACGAGCTGTAATAAGGATCATTCAGTTTGCTTATCAAAGACAAGATTTTTGTAGTATCTTAATGATTGTTGTCCCATCAATACTTGTGTTTAAATCCCCCAATGGGCGGCTTACCTGCGAATCCGATTTGCCTAAGTTTCAAAACCACTCCGAGTGGAGAGCAATCCTCCCACTCGGGGGCTTAGCTACGAACCTGATTCGCCTAAGTTTTAAAAATCCTACCGAGTGAAGAGCAATCCTCTCACTCAGGGGCTTAGCTGCGAACCCGATTCGCCTAAGTTTCAAAACCACTCCGAGTGGAGAGCAATCCTCCCACTCGGGGGCTTAGCTGCGAACCTGATTCGCCTAAGTTTTAAAAATCCTACCGAGTGAAGAGCAATCCTCTCACTCGGGGGCTTAGTGATATGTCTCCAATGTATCTATAATTATTTATTGCTCCATGCTATATTATCTACTGTTTTGGACATTATTGGGATTTATTTTCCACATTTATATTATTTTTGGGACTAACCTATTAACCGGAGGCCCAGCCCAGAATTGTTGTTTTTTGCCTGTTTTAGGGTTTCAAAGAAAAGGAATATCAAATGGAGTCCAAACGGAATGAAACCTTCGGAAACGTGATTTTCTCATCAGATAAGATCCAGGAGACTTGGACCCTCCGTCAAGAAAGCCATGAGGCAGTCACGAGGGTGGAGGGCGCCCCCCCTAGGGCGTGCACCCCTGCCTCGTGGGCCCCTCGAAGCTCCACCGACGTACTTCTTCCTCCTATATATATCCACGTGCCCCCAAACGATTGGGGATGGAGCCAAAAAACCTAATTCCACCGCCGCAACTTTTGTATCCACGAGATCCCATCTTGGGGCCTGTTCCGGAGCTCCGCCGGAGGGGGCATCGATCACGGAGGGCTTCTACATCATCATCCATGCCCCTCCGATGAAGTGTGAGTAGTTTACTTCAGACCTACGGGTCCATAGTTAGTAGCTAGATGGCTTCTTCTCTCTTTTTGGATCTCAATACAATGTTCTCCCCCTCTCTTGTGGAGATATATTCGATGTAATCTTCCTTTTGCGGTGTGTTTGTTGAGACCGATGAATTGTGGGTTTATGATCAAGTCTATCTATGAATAATATTTGAATCTTCTCTGAATTCTTTTATGTATGATTGGTTATCTTTGCAAGTCTCTTCGAATTATCAGATTGGTTTGGCCTACTAGATTGGTTGTTCTTGCCATGGGAGAAGTGCTTAGCTTTGGGTTCGATCTTGCAGTGTCCTTTCCCAGTGACAGAAGGGGCAGCAAGGCACATATTGTATCGTTGCCATCGAGGATAACAAGATGGGGTTTTTATCATCTTGCTTAAGGCATTACTCTGTTTTTAACTTAATACTCTAGATGCATGCTGGATAGCGGTCGATGAGTGGAATAATAGTATTAGATGCATAATCATTTCAGTCTACTTGTCTCGGACGTGATGCCTATATACATGATCATACCTAGATATTCTCATAACTATGCTCAATTCTGTCAATTGCTCAACAGTAATTTGTTCACCCACTATAGAATACTTACGCTCTTGAGAGAAGCCACTAGTGAAACCTATGGCCCCCGGGTCTCTTTCTCATCATATCAATCTCCATCACTTTATTATTGCTTTGCTTTTACTTTGCCTTTTACTTTTTACTTTGCATCTCTATACCAAAAATACCAAAAATATTATTTATCATCTCTATCAGATCTCACTTTCGTAAGTGACCGTGAAGGGATTGACAACCCCTAAGCGCATTGGTTGCATTGAGCTATTGTTTTTGTGTAGGTACGAGGGACTCACGCGTAGCCTCCTACTGGATTGATACCTTGGTTCTCAAAAACTAAGGGAAATACTTACACTACTTCGCTGCATCATCCCTTCCTCTTCGGGGAAATCCAACGCAGTGCTCAAGAGGTAGCAAGAAGAATTTCTGGCGCCGTTACCGGGGAGTCTGTGCAAAAGTCAACATACCAAGTACCCATCACAATCCCTATCTCCCACATTACATTATTTGCCATTTTCCTCTCGTTTTCCTCTCCCCCACTTCACCCTTGCCGTTTTATTCACCCTCTCTCTCTCTATCCTCCCTGTCCCTCTCTTTTTGACCGTTTGCTTTTTGTTTGCTTGTGTGTTAGTTTGTTTGCTTGTTGTTATGTCAAGTCCTTTACCTTTTGCCTCTATAATTGGGGAAATTATTGTCGATATGGACAATAATAATATCATGAAAAATTTGGATGCTCCTGCTAAAGAACCTACCATCTTTCATACAAAAAAATTCCGTGTTGTTAGTGGTAATATTATTGGAAAAGGAGTTATTCAAGATTTCTTTACTTGTGCCGGTGCTTTACCTTCTATGGGTAGTTCTATCCTTCACAGAACTAGTAGTCTTGCAGACGCTATTTCCATGCTTGTAGTTGAACTTGAAAGACAATTCATGCACATGCATCCTTCCATACAAAGGATTTTTCTGGAATTTTCTAATATTGAGCATTCTTCTATTAAGCGTGCCTCTACTATCTTTTTGGCTCATGAGTTTAGATTCATAATAAAAGAAGCCAAAGAAATCTTTGCGCATTATAGGGTGGACGCTTGCCGTCCTCTCATAGAGGCTATCCTCTTTGATCAAGAAGAAATAATGAGTTTTCAATCTCTAGACTATGTTGCTTTCAATGAAAATCTTAGAAAAAGGGCTCCTACCAATGTTTTAGTTGATAGAATTTCTGAACTTAATGATGATTTGGCTATTCAAAATAATGAACTAGGATATTCTCTTGAATATAGGCTCACAAAGTTCTGTCAAAAGAATGCTTATAATGATGAATTGGTTGTGCATTATGAAGGACCAAAGGAGGAACCTATACCTCCCAAGGTTGATCTTGGGGACTTTTATCCCATTAAATTTAGCCCTTTTGATTACTTTTGCTTGCCTCAAAGAAAACTTGATGCCGAACGTATAGAATATTAAATGAGTTTTAATAATCTATCTTACTATTATGGCAATACCTAGATCTATTCTTGCTTGTTATTCCTAGCTAGGGGCGTTAAACGATAGCGCTTGTTGGGAGGCAACCCAATTTTATTTTTATTCCTTGCTTTTTGCTCCTGTTTAGTAATAAATAAATTATCTAGCCTCTGTTTTGGTTGTGTTTTTTGTGTTTAATTAGTGTTTGTGCCAAGTAGAACCGTTGGGAAGACTTGGGGAAAGTCTTGTTGAACTTGCTGTAAAAAATAGAAACTTTAGCGCTCACGAGAACTGATGTCATTTTTATTTGGAAAGTGATATTTAGTTAATTATTTTTTAGGTGATTAATAGATAAATTCCTCACGTCCAGCAATTTATTTTAGAATTTTTTGGGTTCCAGATCTTGCGCTAGCTACAGATTACTACAGACTGTTCTGTTTTTGACAGATTCTGTTTTTCGTGTGTTGTTTGCTTATTTTGATGAATCTATGGCTAGCAAAATAGTTTATAATCCATAGAGAAGTTGGAATACAGTAGGTTTAACACCAATATAAATAAATAATGAGTTCATTACAGTACCTTGAAGTGGTATTTTGTTTTCTTTCGCTAACGGAGCTCACGAGATTTTCTACTTTAAGTTTTGTGTTGTGAAGTTTTCAAGTTTTGGGTAAAGATTTGATGGATTATGGAACGAGAAGTGGAAAGAGCCTAAGCTTGGGGATGCCCATGGCACCCCCAAGATAATCTAAGGACACCTAAAAGCCAAAGCTTGGGGATGCCCCGGAAGGCATCCCCTCTTTCGTCTACTTCTATCGGTAACTTTACTTGGAGCTATATTTTTATTCACCAGATGATATGTGTTTTGCTTGAAGCGTCTTTTATGATTTGAGTCTTTGCTTGTTAGTCTACCACAATCATCCTTTCTGTACACACCTTTTGAGAGAGCCATACATGATTTGGAATTTGATAAAATACTCTATGTGCTTCACTTATATCTTTTGAGCTTTATAGCTTTGCTCTAGTGCTTCACTTATAACTTTTAGAGCACGGTGGTGGATTTGTTTTATAGAAACTATTGATCTCTCATGCTTCACTTAGATTATTTTGAGAGTCTTAATAGCATGGTAATTTTATTAAAATCCTAATATGCTTGGTATGCAAGATTAATAATAAAACTTTCGTATGAGTGTGTTGAATACTAAGAAAAGTTTGATGCTTGATGATTGTTTTGAGATATGGAGGTAATAATATCAAAGTCATGCTAGTTGGTTAGTTGTGAAATTGAGACATACTTGTGTTGAAGTTTGCAAGTCCCGTAGCATGCACGTATGGTAAACGTTATGCAACAAATGTGAAACATGAGGTGTTATTTGATTGTCTTCCTTATGAGTGGCGGTCGGGGACGAGCGATGGTATTTTCCTACCAATCTATCCCCCTAGGAGCATGCGCGTAGTGCCGAGGTTTTTTATGACATGTAGATTTTTGCAATAAGTATGTGAGTTCTTTATGACTAATGTTGACTCCATGGATTATACGCACTCTCACCCTTCCATCCTTGCTAGCCTCTTCGGTACCGTGCATTGCCCTTTCTCACATTGAGAGTTGGCGCAAACTCTGCCGGTACATCCAAACCCCGTGATATGATACGCTCTTTCACACGTAAACCTCCTTATATCTTCCTCAAAACAGCCACCATACCTACCTATTATGGCATTTTCATAGCCATTCCGAGATATATTGCCATGCAACTTTCCACCATTCCGTTTATCATGACACATTCATCATTGTCATATTGCTTAGCATGATCATGTAGTTGACATAGTATTTGTGGCAAAGCCACCATTCATAATTCTTTCATACATGTCACTCTAGGTTCATTGCATATCCCGGTACACCGCCGGAGGCATTCATATAGAGTCATCTTTGTTCTAGTATCGAGTTGTAATCATTGAGTTGTAAATAAATAGAAGTGTGATGATCATCATTATTAGAGCATTGTCCCAAGTGAGGAATAAAAAAAGAGAAGGCCCAAAAAAAGAGAAAGGCCAAAAAATGAGAGAAAAAGAGAGAAGGGACAATGTTACTATCCTTTTACCACACTTGTGCTTCAAAGTAGCACCATGATCTTCATAGTAGAGAGTCTCTCATATTATCACTTTCATATACTAGTGGGAATTTTTCATTATAGAACTTGGCTTGTATATTCCAACAATGGGCCTCCTCAAGTTCCCTAGGTATTCGTGAGCAAGAAAGTTGGATGCACACCCACTAGTTTCTTTTGTTGAGCTTTCATACATTTATAGCTCTAGTGCATCCGTTGCATGGCAATCCCTACTCCTTGCATTAACATCAATTGGTGGGCATCTCCATAGCCCATTGATTAGCCTCGTTGATGTAAGACTTTCTCCTTTTTTGTCTTCTCCACATAACCCCCTCATTATATTCTATTCCACCCATAGTGCTATGTCCATGGCTCACGCTCATATATTGTGTGAAAGTTTATAGGTTTGAGATTACTAAAGTATGAAACAATCGCTTGGATTGTCATCGGGGTTGTGCATGATGAGAGCATTCTTGTGTGACGAAAATGAAACATGACTAAACTATATGATTTTGTAGGGATGAACTTTCTTTGGCCATGTTATTTTGAGAAGACATAATTGCTTAGTTAGTATGCTTGAAGTATTATCACTTTTATGTCAATATGAACTTTTGTCTTGAATCTTTCGGATCTGAATATTCATACCACAATTAAGAAGAATTACATTAAAATTATGCCAAGTAGCACTCCGCATCAAAAATTCTGTTTTTATCATTTACCTATTCAAGGACAAGTAGGAATTAAGCTTGGGGATGCTTGATACGTCTCCAACGTATCTATAATTTTTGATTGCTCCATGCTATATTATCTACTGTTTTGGACATTATTGGGCTTTATTTTCTAATTTTATATTATTTTTGGGACTAACCTATTAACCGGAGGCCCAGCCCAGAATTGCTGTTTTTTTGCCTATTTTAGGGTTTCGAAGAAAAGGAATATCAAACGGAGTCCAAACGGAATGAAACCTTCGGAAACGTGATTTTCTCATCAGATAAGATCCAGGAGACTTGGACCCTCCGTCAAGAAAGCCACCAGCCGGTCACGAGGGTGGAGGGAGCCCCCCCCCTAGGGCGCGCCCCCTGCCTCGTGGGCCCCTTGAAGCTCCACCGACGTACTTCTTCCTCCTATATATATCCACGTACCCCCAAACGATCGGGGACGGAGCCAAAAAACCTAATTCCACCGCCGCAACTTTCTGTATCCACGAGATCCCATCTTGGGGACTGTTCCGGAGCTCCGCCGGAGGGGGCATCGATCATGGAGGGCTTCTACATCATCATCCAAGCCCCTCCAATGAAGTGTGAGTAGTTTACTTCAGACCTACGGGTCCATAGTTAGTAGCTAGATGGCTTCTTCTCTCTTTTTGGATCTCAATACAATGTTCTCCCCCTCTCTCGTGGAGATCTATTCGATGTAATCTTCTTTTTGCGGTGTGTTTGTTGAGACCGATGAATTGTGGGTTTATGATCAAGTCTATCTATGAATAATATTTGAATCTTCTCTGAATTCTTTTATGTATGATTGGTTATCTTTGCAAGTCTCTTCAAATTATCAGTTTGGTTTGGCCTACTAGATTGGTTGTTCTTGCCATGGGAGAAGTGCTTAGCTTTAGGTTCGATCTTGCGGTGTCCTTTCCCAGTGACAGAAGGGGCAGCAAGGCACGTATTGCATCATTGCCATCGAGGATAACAAGATGGGGTTTTTATCATATTGCATGAAACTATCCCTCTACATCATGTCATCTTGCTTAAGGCGTTACTCTGTTTTTAACTTAATACTCTAGATGCATGCTGGATAGCGGTCGATGAGTGGAGTAATAGTAGTAGATGCAGAATCGTTTCGGTCTACTTGTCTCGGCCGTGATGCCTATATACATGATCATACCTAGATATTCTCATAACTATGCTCAATTCTGTCAATTGCTCAACAGTAGTTTGTTCACCCACCGTAGAATACTTATGCTCTTGAGAGAAGCCACTAGTGAAACCTATGGCCCCCGGGTCTCTTTCTCATCATATCAATCTCCATCACTTTATTATTGCTTTGCTTTTACTTTGCCTTTTACTTTTTACTTTGCATCTCTATACCAAAAATACCAAAAATATTATTTATCATCTCTATCAGATCTCACTTTCGTAAGTGACCGTGAAGGGATTGACAACCCCTAAGCGCGTTGGTTGCGTTGAGCTATTGTTTTTGTGTAGGTACGAGGGACTCGCGCGTAGCCTCCTACTGGATTGATACCTTGGTTCTCAAAAACTGAGGGAAATACTTACGCTACTTTGCTGCATCATCCCTTCCTCTTCAGGGAAATCCAACGCAGTGCTCAAGAGGTAGCACTTAGCTGTGAACCCGATTCTCCTAAGTTTCAAAACCACTCCAAGTGGAGAGCAATCCTCCCACTCGGGGGCTTAGCTGCAGTTCCGTACTCGCCTAAGTTTTAAAAATCCTACCGAGTGAAGAGCAATCCTCTCACTCGGGGGCTTAGCTGTAGTTCCGTACTCACCTAAGTTTTAAAAATCCTACCGAGTGAAGAGCAATCCTTTCACTCGGGGGCTTAGCTGCAGTTCCGTACTCGCCTAAGTTTCAAAAAATCCTACCGAGTGAAGAGCAATCCTCTCACTCGGGGGCTTAGCTGCAGTTCCATACTTGCCTAAGTTTTAAAAATCTTATCGAGTGAAGAGCAATCCTCTCACTCAAGGGCTTAGCTGCAGTTCCATACTCGCCTAAGTTTCAAAAAATCCTACCGAGTGAAGAGCAACTCTCTCACTCTGAGGCTTAGCTGCAGTCCCGTACTCACCTAAGTTTCCAAAGAAATTCCGAGTGAAGAAGAACATTCTCACTCGAAAATTAGGACACAAGTACAATGTCCGCTCCATCCTGATCCGCAAGGACGACGAGGTGCAGGTCGTGCGCAGCATCTAGTGTGCATGTCCGCGACCTTCTCGTCGGAGATTCGACACAAGTACAACGTCCGCTTCATCCTAATCCGCAAGGACGACGATGTGCAGGTCGTGCTCAGCATCTAGTGTTCATGTCCGCGGCCCTCTTGTCAGAGCTGCATCACAAACACACTGTATATTGCGAGTGAAGAATCAAGTTTCACTCAGAGTCAAGGGAATCAAAATAGCAAAGGCAAAGGCAGGCATATTCAAAGAAAAGCCAAGTTCAGATAAATCTCGCAAGGTTCAAAACCATAGATAAAAGTGCTCGAGCATCAGGCCCGAAGGAGTTTAACGATTACAAAATCACTTGGCATCCCGAGGCAAATAAAAGTGAGGCTTAAAGATTGTTCACTCGGCAGGGGAGGGCTAGCTGGCTCGACAAACTCGTCCAGGTTGATTCCATCAGCAATACGAGTCGCAACATCGAGGAAGGTTTCCATGAAGGACTGGAAGTTATGTCTCTTGGTATTGGAAACCTTGAGAGCCACAAACTTTTCTTGTTTGACCTCCTTGCAATGGACGTGGACCAGAGACAGAGCTACCTCAGCACCGCACCAGGCAGATGACTTCTTCCATGTCTACACTCGACCGGGGATCTCATTGAGTTGAGCCATCAGAGACTCGAGGTCATTCTGGAATGTCTCCCTCGGCCAGAGCTCCGCGTCGATCCGTGATACCGCCACCTTCAACCGAGCTAGATAGTTGGTGACGCTAGCGAGGCGAGATTCCAGGCGCAACACGTTCACTGCAGCTTCATCCTTGATGGGGGAGTTAATAGGGTCCAGCTCAGTCTCAATGCACCTGGTTTCTTCCTCGAAGTTTTGGCAGAATTCTACAAACACAGAGAATTGATGAGTCAACATCCATATGAAGAGTCGACAGTAGCAAGCCAGTCAGACAGGAGAGAATACCTTCAAGCATAAGGAACAGCTTCTTGGCGAGTCCTCCAAGATAAACCTCCAGCTCATCTCTCCTTCAAGCGAGATCGCCAACTTTGTCGGTCAGAGCCACCTTTTCCTTCTTCAGTCACGTCACTTCCTTTTTGGCTTCATCAAGAGCGGTCTTTAGTTTGGCGTTATCTTCTTCTAGCTTACTGACTGAAGCCAGCTTCTTGTCGGCAAGTGTTGATTTCTCCTGCGCCGTTTTCTATGCAGCCGCAAGGTCAAGGTCCTTCTGGTCCAGAGCCTGCCTCATTTTTTCTAAAGGAAATAACACTTGGATCAGAAGGAGGAAGGGAAAGATGGCAAAGGAGTTAGTCGGCAAGTTTTTTACCTCCCATACCAGCAGTTTCATCCCGAGCCTTCTTCAAGTTCTCCTTGGCCAACTCCAGGTCAAGATTGAGTTGGATTGGTTTTTGCTCCAAGTCAGCAAACCGGGTGATACGTTCATTTTGCATCATGCTTTTATATCGATATTTATTGCACTATGGGCTGTTATTACACATTATGCCACAATACTTATGCCTATTCTCTCTTATTGTACAAGGTTTACATGAAGAGGGAGAATGCCGGCAGCTGGGATTCTGGGCTGGAAAAGGAGCAAATATTAGAGACCTATTCTGCAAAGCTCCAAAAGTCCTGAAACTTCAGGGAAGTTATTTCCAGAATATATAAAAAATATTGAGTGCAAGAAGTACCAGAGGGGGGCCACCCACCAGCCACGAGGGTGGGGGCGCGCCCTACCCCCTGGGCGCGCCCCCCTGCCTCGTGGGCCCCCTGGTGGCCCTCCGATGCCCATCTTATGCTATATGAGGTCTTTCGTCCGAGAAAAAATCATAAGCAAGCTTTCGGGATGAGACTCCGCTGCCACGAGGTGGAACCTTGGCGGAACCAATCTAGGGCTCTGGCGGAGCTGTTCTGCCGGGGAAACTTCCCTCCGGGAGGGGGAAATCATCACCATCGTCATCACCAATGATCCTCTCATCGGGAGGGGGTCAATCTCCATCAACATCTTCACCAGCACCATCTCATCTCAAACCCTAGTTCATCTCTTGTATCCAAACCTCAGATTGGTACCTGTGGGTTGCTAGTAATGTTGATTACTCCTTGTAGTTGATGCTAGTTGGTTTACTTGGTGGAAGATTATATGTTCAGATCCATTATGCATATTAATACCCCTCTGATTATGAACATGAATATGCTTTGTGAGTAGTTGCGTTTGTTCCTGAGGACATGGGAGAAGTCTTGCTATTAGTAGTCGTGTGAATTTGGTATTCGTTCGATATTTTGATGAGATGTATGTTGTCATCCCTCTAGTGGTGTCATGTGAACATCAACTACATGACACTTCACCATTGTTTGGGCCTAGAGGGAGGCATTGGGAAGTAATAAGTAGATGATGGGTTGCTAGAGTGACAGAAGCTTAAACCCTAGTTTATGCGTTGCTTCGTAAGGCGCTGATTTGGATCCATATGTTTCATGCTATGGTTAGGTTTACCTTAATACTGCTTTTGTAGTTGCGGATGCTTGCAATAGGGGTTAATCATAAGTGGGATGCTTGTCCAAGTAAGGACAGCACCCAAGCACTGGTCCACCCACATATCAAATTATCAAAGTACCAAACGCGAATCATATGAACGTGATGAAAACTAGCTTGACGATAATTCCCATGTGTCCTCGGGAGCGCTTTCCTTCATATAAGAGTTTGTCCAGGCTTGTCCTTTGCTACAAAAAGGATTGGGCCATCTTGCTGCACCTTATTTACTTGTATTACTTGCTACTAGTTACAAATTACCTTATCACAAAACTATCTGTTACCGATAATTTCAGTGCTTGCAGAGAATACCTTGCTGAAAACCGCTTATCATTTCCTTCTGCTCCTCGATGGGTTCGACACTCTTACTTATCGAAAAGTCTACGATAGATCCCCTACACTTGTGGGTCATCAAGACTCTTTTATGGCGCCGTTTCCGGGGAGTGAAGCGCCTTTGGTAGGTGGAATTTGGTAAGGAGAAATTTATATAGTGTGCTGAAATTTACTGTCACTTGTTACTATGGAAAGTAATCCTTTGAGGGGCTTGTTCGGGGTATCTTCACCCCGATTGGTAGAGTAAATAGTTTCTCCTCAACCTACTGAACCTACTGAAAATGTTTACTTTGAAATTCCTTCGGGTATGATAGAGAAACTGCTAGCTAATCCTTTTGCAGGAGATGGAACATTACATCCCGACTTACACTTAATCTATGTGGATGAAGTTTGTGGATTATTTAAGCTTGCAGGTATGCCCGATGATGTTATCAAGAAGAAGGTATTCCCTTTATCTTGGAAGGGATATGCATTGACATGGTATAGGCTATGTGATGGTATGGGATCATGGGACTACAAACGGTTGAAATTGGAATTCCATCGGAAGTTTTATCCTATGCATCTTGTTCATTGTGATCGTAATTATATATATAATTTTTGGCCTCGCGAAGGAGAAAGCATCGCTCAAGCTTGGGGAGGCTTAAGTCAATGTTATATTCATGCCCCAATCATGAGCTCTCAAGAGAAACAATTACTCAAAACTTTTATGCTCGGCTTTCTAACAACAATCGCTCCATGCTCGATACTTCTTGTACTATTTCCTTTATGATGAAGCCTATTGAATTCAAATGGAATTTATTGGAGAGAATTAAACGCAACTCTGAAAATTGGGATCTCGACGAAGGTAAGGAGTTATGTATAACACCTAAGTTTGATTGTGTTAAATCTTTTATGGATACCAATGTTTTCCGTAAATTTAGCACTAAATATGGGCTTGATTCTGAGATAGTAGCTTCTTTCTGTGAATCCTTTGCTACTCATGTTGATCTCCCTAAGGAGAAGTGGTTTAAATATCATCATCCCATAGAAGTAAAAGTAGTTGAACCTATTAAAGTTGAAGAAAATACTATCACTTATAATGATCCTATTGTTCCTACTCTTATGTTGAGAAACCGCCTTTCCCTGTTAGAATAAAGGATCATGCTAAAGCTTCAACTGTGGTTTGTAAACGTAATATTAGAACTTATGCACCCCCTGAGCAAGTTAAAGTTGAACCTAATTGAGGGAGTCCTGGATTAGGGGGTCTTCGGACAGCCGGACTATATCCTTTGGCCAGACTGTTAGATTATGAAGATACAAGATTGAAGACTTCGTCTCGTGTCCGGATGGGACTCTACTTGGCGTGGAAGGCAAGCTAGGCAGTATGGATATGGATATCTCCTCCTTTATAACCGACCTTGTGTAACCCTAGCCCTCTCAAGTGTCTATATAAACCGGAGGGTTTTAGTCCGCAGGACACAATAACATACAATCATACCATAGGCTAGCTTTTAGGGTTTAGCCTCTCCGATCTCGTGGTAGATCAACTCTTTTAATACTCATATCATCAAGAATAAATCATGCAGGACATAGGGTTTTACCTCCATCAAGAGGACCCAAACCTGGGTAAAACATCGTGTCCTCTGCCTCCTGTTACCATCCGCCTTAGACGCACAGTTCGGGACCCCCTACCCGAGATCCGCCGGTTTTGACACCGACATTGGTGCTTTCATTGAGAGTTCCTCTGTGTCGTCATCATCAAGCTTGATGGCTCCTTCGATCATCGTTAGCGATGCCGTCCAGGGTGAGACTTTTCTCCCCGGACAGATTTTTGTATTCGGCGGCTTTGCACTGCGGGCCAATTCGCTTGTCCATTTGGAACAGATTGAAAGCTACGCCCCTGGCCATCAGGTCAGGTTTGGAAGCTTAAACTACACTGCCGATATCCGCGGAGACTTGATCTTCGACGGATTCGAGCCCCTGTCGAGTGCGCCGTACTTTCACGATGGGCATGATTTAGCTCTGCCACCGAACAATGCCCTGGAGGCCGCACCCGCATCTACTCCGACCTTTAATTCGGGGCCAACTGCACCGACCGAGGGCGGGTGGCTAGACCCCGCCGCGGAGGCTACAGCCTCAATGGCGATCAAGCCGAACACCAACCTTATCCTTCGCGAGGCCCGTGACTCCATATTGCCGGATTCTCCTCCGAACTCTGAACCATCCGCGCCCCTGCCAATCGAATCCGATTGGGCGCCGATCATGGAGTTCACTGCCGCGGATATCTTTCACCACTCGCCCTTCAGCGACATACTGAATTCACTAAGGTCTCTCTCTTTGTCAGGAGAGTCCTGGCCGGATTATGACCGGCAGGATTGGGATGCGGACGACGAAGAAATTCGACGCCCACCCACCACCCACTTCATAGCCACTGTCGACGACTTAACCGACATGCTCGACTTCGACTCCGAAGACATCGACGGTATGGACGACGATGCGGGAGACAAAGAGGAACCACTACCCACAGGGCACTGGACATCCACCTCATCATACGATATATACATGGTGGACACACCCAAAGAAGGCAATGGCGACGAGACAGCAGAGGATGACCCCTCCAAGAAGCAACCCAAGCGCCAACGTCAGCGGAGCCGCTCTAAGTCCCGTCAAAGCAAAAGTGGCGATACCGGCACAGGAGATAATAGCACTCCGGATAGTGCCGAAGATGGCAATAATCCCCTCCAGCATGATCTAGGACAGGAGGATGGAGAGGCCAGCCCTCCAGAGAGAGCAGTAGATGGAGAGGCGGAGGATGATAATTACATGCCCCCTCCAAAGACGAGGCAAGCCTCGACGATGACGAATTCGTCATGCCAGAGGATCCCATTGAACAAGAGCGCTTCAAGCGCCGGCTTACAGCCACGACAAATAGCCTTAAGAAAAAGCAGCAGCAACTTCAAGCTGATCAGGATCTGCTAGCTGACAGATGGACTGAAGTCCTAGCGGCCGAGGAATATAAACTCGAATGCCCCTCCAGGAGTTACCCAAAATGCAGGTTGCTACCCTGACTGGAGGAAGAAGCGTATGATGCGGCTGATCGGCCACCCCGTGGCCGTGACAGAGAGGCATTCTAGCCAAAAGCTTAGCCTGCACCCCGATGCCACTCAAATAAAAAGGCATGGGGAAATACGCCAGACCTGCGAGACGTATTGGAGGACAAAGAAAAACATGCAAGATCGATCTATGGATCACGAGGGCGCGCCACCATGTGAGACGATAAACGTCACGCCGAATACAGTAAAAGTAAATCCGGCCGGGCCGAACACAATGGGCAAGACTCATTGGACCTGCGTCGCGATATAGCCCAGTACAGAGGCGCCGCACACCCCTTATGCTTCACAGACGAAGTAATGGATCATCAAATCCCAGAGGGTTTCAAACCTGTAAATATAGAATCATATGACGGCACAACAGATCCTGCGGTATGGATCGAGGATTTCCTCCTGCATATCCACATGGCACGCGGTGATGATCTACACGCCATTAAATACCTCCCACTCAAACTCAAAGGACTAGCTCGGCATTGGCTCAATAGCTTGCCAGTAGAGTCCATTGGCTGTTGGGAGGATCTGGAAGCCGCATTCCTCGACAACTTTCAGGGCACTTATGTGCGACCACCAAATGCCGATGACTTGAGCCACATAATTCAGCAGCCAGAGGAATCAGCCAGGCAATTCTGGACACGGTTCCTAACAAAGAAAAATCAAATCGTCGACTATCCGGATGCAGAGGCTCTAGCAGCTTTCAAGCACAACATCCACGACGAGTGGCTAGCCCGGCACCTTGGTCAAGAAAAGCCGAAATCTATGGCAGCCCTCATGACACTCATGACCCGCTTTTGTGCGGGAGAAGAAAGCTGGCTGGCTCGCAGTAACAACATATCAAAGAACCATGGTACTTCGGATACCAAGGATGGCAGTAGCAGGTCACGTCGCAACAAACATAAGCGCCGCATTAACAAGGACAATACCGAGGATACGGCAGTCAATGCCGGATTCAAAGGCTCTAAACATGGTCAGCGGAAAAAGCCATTTAAAAGAAGCACTCCTGGCCCGTCCAGTTCGGACCGCATACTCAATCGCTCGTGTCAAATACACGGCACCCCCGACAAGCCAGCCAACCACACCAATAGGGATTGTTGGGTGTTCAAGCAGGCCGGCAAGTTAATTGCTGAAAACAAAGATAAGGGGCCACATAGCGATGACGAGGAGGAGCCCCGGCAGCCGAACACCGGAGGACAGAAGAGGTTCCCCCCACAAGTGCGGACGGTGATCATGATATACGCAACCCACATCCCCAAGAGGGAGCGGAAGCATGCGCTCAGGGACGTATATGCGTTGGAGCCAGTCGACCCAAAGTTCAACCCATGGTCCTCCTGTCCGATCACCTTTGATCGCAGGGACCACCCCACTAGTATCCGTCATGGCGGATTCGCCGCACTGGTCTTAGACCCAATTATTGATGGATTTCACCTCACTCGAGTCCTTATGGATGGCGGCAGCAGCCTGAACCCGACTTTATCAGGACACGGTGCACAAAATGGGTATAGACCCCTCAAGGATCAAACCCACAAAAACGAACTTTAAAGGTGTCATACCAGGTGTAGAGGCCCATTGCACAGGCTCAGTCACACTGGAAGTGGTCTTCGAATCCCCGGATAACTTCCGAAGCGAAGAGTTAATGTTCGATATAGTCCCGTTCCGCAGTAGTTATCATGCACTGCTCGGGCGAACCGCATTTGCGAGATTCAATGCGGTACAACATTATGCATACCTCAAGCTCAAGATGCCAGGACCTCAGGGGATCATTACAGTTAATGGAAACACAGAGCGCTCTCTCCGAACGGAGGAGCACACTGTGGCCCTCGCAGCGGAAGCGCAAAGCAGCCTCTTAAGGCAATCCACTAGTTTGGTGTCTAAGGACCCGAACACCTTCAAGCGCGCCCGGAGTAATCGGCAACAGGACCGCCTGGCACGTTCCAAGCTCGCATAGCAATGCAGCCCCCACCCTGGCCCAAGCCAAACGGCGAAACTCGTGCCACGCATACACGGTAGGGGAGGGGGCACGACTACGGCACGCCCCAAGACGCGGCTTAAACCGCACTAGGGGCTTCCCACTTTGATATTCTTATCTCTTTCAGGACATTAATATCTGGAAACCCTGTCCGGCAGCATGATTGTCAAACACATGATGCAGCAACCAAGGAGGCAGAAAGCTACATCACACCACGGAACTCCCAGGTGGATTACGATAACGAGTGAAATACTTGCTTTAATATTATTCCTCAGCTTGCCCTTGGAGGGGACATAGTCCTACTTTTTGCTTATCGCACTACCTATATCATTCTGCTCTAACGCACGTTTTTTAATAAACAATGCATAGCATTAAGGCTTTTATTGCATTCTTTCTTTATATATATATATGTGTGTGTGTGTGTTCATTATTGACACCTTGCAACCGTACACTTTGGTACGGCCAATACACCAGGGGCTTAAATACCCCACAATATGGTGTGAGAAGTCCGAACACTTTCACAAGTACGGCACCCCGAACTTATAGCATTATATGCATCAGCTACGAATCATGTCTTTGGTCAATAGTTGGGTTTGCCCGGCTCCCATGTTTTGGTACCTTACGTTCCGCTATACCGGCTAAGGTAGCACTGGGAGAACTACTGCGATTGTGCCCCGGTTCAGCTGGGCTAAGCACCTCAATAGAGAAAGCTAAAACTGACTGTCATGATAAGGCGAGAGACCGGTCGCTGTTCGAGAGGTTTTCGAGTCCCTAAAGACTTATGCCACTTAGAGCGAGGAGTCGCCCTGTCCAGCTTAAGGCGTGTATCGTGCTCCGAATTCGGCCTTCCAAATACTAGGGGCTTCGCCGAAATTTAAAATTATAGAATTATATGGCTAAGTGAGAGTGATAACGCATTATAGTCTGATTGCCTTGTTTGTTGTGCTGAGCAGCTCCCTCGAAGGACCCAAAAATGGGAACAAGAGTGCTCAGGTTTATCCCAAACACCCCAGCACTCGTGGCATGGGGTCATAAGCCGACGACTAGCCATCTCTTAGATTTGATAAACAGCCAAACATAAGGTAATATTTTAAATTCAAACAAGTGTTGCATAGCGCATATGAACAAGTTTTCATAGATACAGGATTACACGAGCGAGTTTACTCCAATATTACATCTTTCGAACACTCGTCCGTTATGAGACGGGCACCCTTCAGGACACCCTCATAGTACATCTCGGGGTGGCGATGCTCCTTGCCCACCGGCGGCCCTTCCTTAATCAGCTTCACAGCATCCAACTTGGCCCATCGCACCTTCACACGGGTGAAAGCCCAGCGTGCACCTTCGATGCAGACGGGCCGCTTGATGACTTCCAGCCGTGGACAGGCATCCACAAGCTGCCTCACCAGGCCGAAGTAGATGTTGGGAAGGGCGTCGCCAGGCCATATCCGGGCTATAAAACCCTTCATGGCCTGTTCAGCCGCCTTGTGTAGCTCGACCAGCTGCTTTAGCTGGTCGCTCATGGGCACCGGGTGTTCGGTCCCGGTATATTGGGCCCAGAACAACTTCTCTGTTGAGCTTCCCTCCTCGGCCTGGTAAAACCGTGCGGCATCTGACACACTGCGGGGCAAATCTGCGAATGCTCCTGGAGAGCTCCGGATTCGGGTAAGTAACAGGTAATTTACTTTCACATGCTTACTTTGCATATAGAATGCCTTACCCGCCGCTATCTTCTTCACCGCATCAATCTCCTGGAGGGCCTTTTGGGCTTCCGCCTTGGCACTCTTTGCGCTCTCGAGGGCCGCGGCAAGCTCAGACTCTCGCGTCTTCAAGTCAAGCTCCAACGCCTTGTGCTTCATCACGAGAACATGGAGCTCTTGCTGCACCTCGCCCACCCGTGCCCCATGCCTTTCCCGCTTGGTGCGCTCCTTGGCCGCTTTGTTTTCGGCCTCGGATAGCGCTTGCTTCAGGGTCGCCACCTCGGCCGTGGCCCCTGGCAAATTTACGATGATCCTGTCATTTTGCAATCGCATTCTTTTTATACATATCCATAGACTAGGTACTACTTACCTTTGTTCTCCTCGAGCTGCCTCTTGGCAAGGACGAGTTCGTCCTTGGACCCTTTAAGGTCCTGCTTCAGTGCGGCGACCTCCGCAGTCAGTGCGGCAGATGCCAGCAGCGAAGCCTGCATACGCATATTGACATACTTATATTAGACTCCTGCGATATTGTTTGATCCTCTGTTCGGCCTTTCTTTGTGAACACCGAACAGAGCATCAGGGGCTACTGTCTATGCGGTAATTTTTTTCCTATATTTTAAATACTTACCTCAAAGCCTGTTAGAAGGCTGGCACAGACTTCATTCAGTCCTTTCTTGGCGGACTGAACCTTCTTGATCACCGCACTCATAATAGTGCGGTGCTCTTCGTCAATGGAAACGCTGCGAAGCACTACCAGCAGATTGTCCGGTGCCTCTGGATGGGTAGAGGTCACCGGCCCAGGCGTCTTGCCCCTCTTGGAAGGAGGCCGCCTGCCCGAGTCCGGAACCACTGGAGGTTCCGGCGCGGTGTTCGGCTGAGGGCCGAACTCGGAGCCCTCGGGGGCTTTGCTCCCCCTGCTCCCAAAGCCTGGAAGGTCACTTTGAGGCGCCTTCGGGACTGTCTCCCCTCGACCCAGTGCCTCTTGAGACAACACCTCGGCGTTGTCCGTAGGGCAAGGGGAGGTGGCGGTCGGAAGTGGATCGCTATCCATATCCGACGAGCCCAGGGAGCCGTCCGACGAGGATACGTTGATACGGGTTCGGGGCGGTCTGCACAATCATAATTCGGAGTTAGGAGAAGCAGTGCGATAAGGGAATACTATGAGTTACTCTGGTATCTGAATACTTATGACTTCGCCAGGGGCTTGGCCCTGAGCAGCCACTCGTCTTCGCCTTCGGCGGCGGTGGTGGAGTAGTCTGGAAGGAGAGTCCTTCCCTTCTTGGACCTTTCGGCCCCCCGGTAGGGGCGGCCTTCCTTTTCTTGTCTCCCCTGACTAGAGGGGGAACATCTTCATCTTCCTCCTCGTCTTCGGGGAGGAGTGCATCGCGGAGTTATCGGACGATAAGTCCAATAAACCCTAGCATTGGGAACTCTTTCGGGTTCCCTTGGCCTTCTTGGTCTTCTCCGGCACCCTGTAAGGAGCCGGAGTCAGCATCTCCGTCAGGAGAGCGTCCGCAGTGTCTTCGGGCAGAGGGGCCAGACAGTTAATCTGCCCTGACGTCTCCACCCAGTCCTGTCAAAGGCATGGAGATCAGACCCCGCACATGGTTAAGCTAGGGGAAATAAATATCCTACCGGATGTATAGAACTCACCGAATGCGCTCGGCGCTTCGCGCTTAGCCCACGGTCCTCGGTGAGAGAGGGAGGGACCTCGGCGCCCTTGAATAGCACCTTCCAGACGTCCTTGTGCGTCGTGTCGAAGAGCTCGCTCAGAGTCTGGTGCTGGGCTGGGTCAAACTCCCACAAGTTGAAGTCCCGTTGTTGGCATGGGAGGATCCGGCGGATGAGCATGACCTGGACTATGTTGACAAGCTTGAGCTTCTTGCTTGTCATGTTCAGGATACATTTCTGGAGTCCGTCCAGCTCCACCGATGAACCCCACGACAAGCCCTTCTCTTTCCGGGAAGTGAGCCGTGTAGGGAATCCGGATCGAAACTCGGGGGCAGCCACCCATTTGGTGTCGCGCGGCTCGGTGATGTAGAACCACGCCGATTGCCACCCCTTTATGGTCTCCATGAAGGAGCCTTCAAGCCATATAACGTTGGGCATCTTGCCCACCATGGCTCCGCCGCATTCTGCTTGTTGGCCGCCCACCACCTTCGGCTTGATATTGAAGGTCTTTAGCCATAGGCTGAAGTGAGGGCGGATGCGGAGGAAAGCCTCACAGACGACGATGAACGCCGAAATGTTGAGGATGAAGTTCGGGGCCAGATCATGGAAGTCCAGCCCGTAGTAGTACATGAAACCACGAACGAATGGATGAAGGGTAAACCCCAGTCCGCGGAGGAAGTGGTGGAGGAAAACTACTCTCTCATGAGGTTTCGGGGTAGGGACGATCTGCCCCGCAGGGGGCAGCCGATGCGCGATATTCGCAGCTAAGTATCCTACTCCGCGCAGCTTCTTGATGTGTCCCTCTGTAACGGAGGAAGCCATCCATTTGCCTCCCGCTCCGGACATGATTGGAGAAGGTTGAGGGGGAGGATGTGGACTTGGGCGTTGGAGCTCAAGTGCGCAAGAATGGATGAGCAAGGAGGAAGAAGGCATGGGTAGAAAAAGGTTAGACCTTGTCCCTTTATAAGGGCGGCCGAAATTGTGCGCCCCCACTAGCTTGGTAAAACTCGCTTATCCCCCAAGCGCCGTAATCGATGGTGCGGTTGGGTTACCCACACCCGTATTGATGAGAATCCCGTGATAAGGGGGACACGATCTCTGTTTTGACAAGACGTGTCAAGAAACTGCCTCGCGTTATGTGCGGGACTAGTTGAAGGAAACCGTTCGAATAATTACCGGGCCATGGCATAATGTCATGTCGCCAAAACATGTCAGCAGATTAGATTTGTGGAAATATTATTCTCTCTATGGTGGTATGTGGAACTTATTTTGCAGGGTCGGACACTATCCTTGCATTCAAATTCTTCCGTGGTGTATTCGAAGGAGGAACCCGCCTTGCAATGCCGAATACAACACTGCACACCGGACTCATCGTCATTGAAGCCTGGTTCAGGTGCTACTGAGGGAGTCCTGGATTAGGGGGTCTCCAGACAGTCGAACTATATCCTTTGGCCGGACTGTTAGATTATGAAGATACAAGATTGAAGACTTTGTCTCGTGTCTGGATGGGACTCTACTTGGCGTGGAAGGCAAGCTAGGCAATATGGATATGGATATCTCCTCCCTTGTAACCGACCTTGTGTAACCCTAGCCCTCTCCGGTGTCTATATAAACCGGAGCGTTTTAGTCCGCAGGACACAATAACATACAATCATACCATAGGCTCGATTTTAGGGTTTAGCCTCTCCGATCTCATGGTAGATCAACTCTTGTAATACTCATATCATCAAGAATAAATCAAGCAGGACATAGGGTTTTACCTCCATCAAGAGGGCCCGAACCTGGGTAAAACATCGTGTCCCCTGCCTCCTGTTACCATCCGCCTTAGACACACAGTTCGGGACCCCCTACCCGAGATCCACCGGTTTTGACACCGACACTAATATTGCTATTGTTAAAGATCTCTTGGCTGATAATATTGATGGGCATGTTATTTACTTTTGTGATGAGACTACTAGAATTGCTAAACCTGGTGCTAAAGATAAACATAGGACTGTGGTAGGCATGCCTGTTATTTCTGTTAAAATAGGAGATCATTATTATCATGGCTTGTGTGATATGGGTGCTAGTGCTAGTGCAATACCTATTTCCTTATACAAAGAAATTATGCATGATATTTCACCAGCTGAGATAGAAGATATCGATGTTACCATTAAGCTTGCTAATAGAGATACTATTTCACCAATTGGGATTGTTAGAGACGTTGAAGTCTTCTGTGGGAAGGCTAAATATCCTTCTAATTTCCTTGTTCTTGGTTCCCCTCAAGATAGCTTTTGCCCCATTATATTTGGTAGACCCTTCTTGAATATTGTTAATGCTAAGATAGATGGCAAGAAGGATGTTTTTACTATTGGTTTGGATGATATGTCTCATGAGTTTAATTTTTCTAAATTTAGTAGACAACCCCGTGATGAAGAATTGCCTAGTAAAGATGAAATTATTGGTCTTGCTTCTATTGCTATGCCTCCTAATGATCCTTTAGAACAATATTTGCTAGACCATTAGAATGATATGTTTATGAATGAAAGAAGGGAAATAGATGAAGTATTCTTTAAACAAGGACCCATTATGAAACACAATTTGCCTGTTGAAATCCTAGGGGATCCTCCTCCACCCAAGGGTGATCCCGTGTTTGAGCTTAAACCATTGCCTGATACTCTTAAATGTGCTTATCTTGATGGAAATAAGATATGTCCTGTTATTATTAGTGCTAACCTTTCAGACCTTGAAGAAAAGAAATTATTGAAAACTCTGAAGAAGCACCGTGCTGCTATTGGATATACTCTTGATGATCTTAAGGGCATTAGTCCCACTCTATGTCAACACAAAATAAATTTGGAGAAGGATGCCAAACCAGTTATTGATCACCAACGACGGCTAAATCCTAAGATGAAAGAAGTGGTAAGAAAGGAAATATTAAAACTCCTTGAGGCAGGTATAATTTATCCCGTTGTTGATAGTCGGTGGGTAAGTCATGTCCATTGTGTCCCTAAGAAGGGAGGTATCATTGTCGTTCCTAATGATAAAGATGAATTGATTCCACAAAGAATTATTACAGGTTATAGGATGGTAATTGATTTGTGCAAATTAAATAAGTCTACTAAAAAAGATCATTACCCCTTACCTTTTATTGATCAAATGCTCGAAAGATTATCCAAACATACACATTTTTGCTTTCTAGATGGTTACTCTGGTTTCTCTCAAATACCTGTGTCAGCTAATGATCAAGCAAAGACCACTTTCACTTGCCCTTTCGGTACTTTTGCTTATAGATGTATGCCTTTTGGTTTATGTAATGCACCTGCTACCTTTCAAAGATGCATGATGGCTATATTTTCTGACTTTTGTGAAAAGATATGTGAGGTTTTCATGGATGATTTCTCCGTTTATGGATCCTCTTTTGATGATTTCTTGAGCAACCTTGATCATTTTGCAGAGATGTGAAGAAACTAATCTTGTTCTGAATTGGGAGAAATGCCACTTTATGGTTAACGAAGGTATTGTCTTAGGGCATAAAATTTCTGAAAGAGGCACTGAAGTTGATAAACCTAAAGTTGATGCTATTGAAAATATGCCATGTCCCAAGGACATTAAAGGTATAAGAAGCTTCCTCAGTCACGCCGGTTTTTATAGGAGGTTCATTAAGGACTTCTCAAAAATTTCACGGCCTCTGACTAATCTATTACAAAAAGATATTCCTTTTGTCTTTGATGATGATTGTGTAGAAGCATTTGAAATACTTAAGAAAAGCATTGATTTCTGCACCTATTATTCAACCACCTGATTGGAATTTACCCTTTGAAATTATGTGTGATGCTAGTGATTATGTTGTAGGTGTTGTTCTATGGCAAAGAGTTGATAAGAAATTAAATATTATTCAATATTCTAGTAAAACTTTAGACAATGCCCAGAGAAATTATGCTACCACTTGAAAAGAATTTTTACCAGTTGTTTTTGCTTGTGATAAGTTCAAACCTTATATTGTTGATTCTAAAGTAACTATTCACACTAATCATGCTACTATTAAATACCTTATGGAAAAGAAAGATGCTAAACCTAGACTTATTAGATGGGTTCTCTTGCTACAAGAATTTGATTTGCATATTATTGATAGAAAGGGAGCTGAGTACCCCGTTGCAGACAACTTGTCTAGGTTAGAAAATGTTCTTGATGACCCACTACCTATTGATGATAGATTTCCTGATGAACAATTAAATGTCATAAATGCTTCTCGAACTGCTCCATGGTATGCTCATTATGCTAATTATATTGTTGCTAAATTTATACCACCTAGTTTCACATACCAGCAAAAGAAAAAAAATTCTATGATTTAAGACATTACTTCTGGGATGACCCACACCTTTATAAAGAAGGAGTAGATGGTGTTATTAGACATTGTGTACCTGAGCATGAACAGGAACAGATCCTACGCAAGTGTCATTCCGAGTCTTATGGAGGACACCACACTGGAGATAGAACTGCACATAAGGTATTGCAATCTGGTTTCTATTGGCCTACTCTCTTCAAGGATGCCCGTAAGTTTGTCTTCTCTTGTGATGAATGTCAAAGAATTGGTAATATTAGTAGACGTCAAGAAATGCCTATGAATTATTCTCTTGTTATTGAATCGTTTGATGTTTGGGGCTTTGATTATATGGGACCTTTTCCTGCCTCTAATGGGTATACACATATTTTAGTTGCTATTGATTACGTTACTAAGTGGGTAGAAGCTATTCCAACTAGTAGTGTTGATCATAACACCTCTATTAAGATGCTTAAAGAAGTTATTTTCCTGAGGTTTGGAGTCCCTAGATATTTAATGACTAATGGTGGTTCACACTTTATTCATGGTGCCTTTCGTAAAATGCTTGCTAAGTATGATGTTAATCATAGAATTGCATCTCCTTATCACCCGCAGTGTAGTGGTTAAGTAGAATTGAGTAACAGAGAGCTCAAATTAATTTTGCAAAAGACTGTTAATAGATCTAGAAAGAATTGGTCCAAGAAACTTGATGATGCATTATGGGCCTATAGAACTGCATATAAAGACCCTATGGGTATGTCCCCGTATAAAATGGTTTATGGAAAAGCATGTCACTTACCTCTCGAACTAGAACATAAGGCATATTGGGCCATTAAAGAGCTCAATTATGATTTCAAACTTGCCGGTGAGAAGAGGTTATTTGACATTAGCTCACTTGATGAATGGAGAACCCAAGCCTATGAAAATGCCAAATTGTTTAAATAAAAAGTTAAAAGATGGCATGACAAAAGGACACAAAAGCGTGAGTTTAATATAGGTGATTATGTGTTGCTATACAACTCTCGTTTAAGATTTTTTGCAGGCAAACTTCTCTCTAAATGGGAAGGTCCTTACGTTATCGAGGAGGTCTATCCTTCCGGTGCCATAAAAATCAACAACTTCGAAGGCACAAATCCGAAGGTGGTGAACGGTCAAAGAACTAAACATTATATCTCAGGTAATCCTATAAATGTTGAAACTAATATTATCAAAACTGTAACCCCGGAGGAGTACATAAGGGACTCTTTCCAGAACGTTTCAGACCCCGAAAAGGAATAGGTATGTGGTACGGTAAGTAAACCGACTCCAAAACAGTTCTAATGGCAATTTTTCTCCATTTTGGAATATTTAGAAAAATAGGAAAATAAGAAGCAGTCCGGGAAGGACACGAGGCTTCCACGAGGATGGGAGGCACGCCCTACCCCCCTGGGCGCGCCCCCTGCCTCGTGGGCACCTCGTGTGCTCTACGGACTCCATTTTCTTGCAAGATACTTCTCTTGGTCGGTAAAAAATCATAATATAATCTCCTGAAGGTTTTGACCACCGTACGACGCAAATATCCTCTGTTTTTGTTTCGAGCTATTTTTTGTTAGGGTTGTCAAGGCCAGGCATCATGTCGCCCCCCTCCTCCAACAATGGTGACAACGATGCTTGGATAATGAAGATAGAGCTGAAGAGGGAAGAACCTATGGAGATCAACAAGGATGAACGGATCAAGAAGGCCACGGAGGACCAAGTTCCGGCAGCAGAAGACATCCTTCAACCTTATCACAATCTTCTTACCCCAACTAAGATTGAAGCTTTCAAGATGATTGAGTTAGCTCGTATACAAAACAAGTATCTCACGCATGAAAATATTTTGTTGAAGGAGCATATCATCGCACTCAAGGGCATTATCCACAAGTTGGAGGACCTCCTACGCTCGATGTGCGACTATCCATCATCACCAACACCCTCTTCACCGACAAAGAAGGAGACATAATCACATGGGTATGGGCACTCCTCTTGGCAACTTCCAAGCTTGGGGGAGTGCCCTGGTATCATATCACCATCGCTTTTATCTTTACCATTTTTCTTAGTTCAATCCTTTTGGTAATATCTTGATCTAGTAGAATAAAGTTTTAGTATGATCTAGTTGTGAGTTTTGCTTTATGATCCTTCTATGTAATCGAGTCTGTGAGCTATGTAATAAAGACTAGTGGTGAGTCAAGGGCTTGATTATCCTGCTATGATTATGAGTGAATAAATAAAAGAGAAGAAGTAAAAAGAAATAAAGAGATCATATGGATTTATGGAGAGTAATGATCTCACATATAAAGAGTATGATGAATAAAAGTTGTTGAGAGTTGACAAACATAGTTTTGGTCATCGTTGCAATTAATAGGAAGTAATAAAGAAAGAGAGGTTTCACATGTGAATACACTATCTTGGACATCTTTTATGATTGTGAGCACTCATTAAAATATGACATGCTAAAGAGTTGATGTTGGACAAGGAAGACAACGTAATGGGTGATGTTTTCTTTCATCTGAGATAAATTATATTATCGTGGATCATCCAACATGTTGAGCTTGCCTTTCCTTCTCTTGCTAGCCAATTTCTTTGCACCAGGTAGAGATACTACTTGTGCTTCCAAATATCCCTAAACCCAGTTTTTCCATGAGAGTCCACCATACCTACCTATGGATTGAGTAAGATCCTTCAAGTAAGTTGTCATCAGTGCATGCAATAAAAATTGCTCTCTAAATATGTATGACTTATTAATGTGGAGAAAATAAGCTTTATACGATCTTGTGATGTGGAAGAAATAAAAGCGACGGACTGCATAATAAAGGTCCATATCACAAGTGGCAATATAAAGTGACGTTCTTTCGCATTAAGATTTTGTGCATCCAACCATAAAAGCGCATGACAACCTCTGCTTCCCTCTACGAAGGGCCTATCTTTTACTTTTATCTTCTACCTTATATAAGAGTCATGGTGATCTTCACCTTTCCTTTTTACATTTTATCCTTTGGCAAGCACAATATGTTGGAAAGATCCAGATACATATAGCTAACTGGATGTGAGTCTGCATGAGCTATTATTGTTGACATTACCCTTGAGGTAAAACATTGGGAGGCAAAACTATAAGCCCCTATCTTTCTCTGTGTCCGATTAAAACTCCATACCCATAAATATTGCGTGAGTGTTAGCAATTGTGAAAGACTAAATGATAGTTGAGTATGTGGACTTGCTGAAAAGCTCTTATATTGACTCTTTCCTATGTTATGATAAATTGCAGTTGACTCAATGACTGAGATTAGAATTTGTTAGTTTCCAATGAAGTATATGATTCATACTTGAAATTGTGATTGAATTGTTACTTTAGCATAAGAGATCATATGAAATATATATATATATATATGTATGTTGCTATTCTAAGAATGATCATGATGCCCTCATGTTCGTATTTTATTTTTATCGACACCTCTACTCTAAACATGTGGACATATTTTTTGATTTCGGCTTTCGCTTGAGGACAAGCGAGGTCTAAGCTTGGGGGAGTTGATACGTCCATTTTGCATCATGCTTTTATATCGATATTGGGCTGTTATTACACATTATGTCACAATACTTATGCCTATTCTCTCTTATTTTACAAGGTTTACATGAAGAGGGAGAATGCCGGCAGCTGGGATTCTGGGCTGGAAAAGGAGCAAATATTAGAGACCTATTCTGCACAGCTCCAAAAGTCCTGAAACTTCACGGAAGTAATTTCCAGAATATATAAAAAATACCACGTGCAAGAAGTATCAGAGGGGGGCCACCCACCAGCCACGAGGGTGGGGGCGCGCCCTACCCCCCTGGGCACGCCCCCTGCCTTCTGGGCCCCCTGGTGGCCCTCTGATGCCCATCTTCTGCTATATGAGGTCTTTCGCCCAAGAAAAAATCATAAGCAAGCTGTCAGGACCCGATTCCAAGTCACATCGATCTAGCTGGTAACACCTCATATCACTTTGCGACCTCACGCACGGTATCCCACGGGTGTCGCCTTACCATGGCCCGGGACCGTTTGCGCCTTTTGGCTCCAGTATATGATAGTGTCGCTAGCATCCATATGACAGAGAACCTGGGCCGACATGGCTAGTTTTGAACCCAAAGCGGCACAGACCTATGGAGACAGGCATACATGAATCACATCGAGCATGTCGGTCATCAGCGAGTGATTCCGGGCTGTAGCACTGGGCTAACAAGACTCCGGGGAACCCGGGCTGTAGGAGGCTAGGTAGGACTCCGGATATCACCGTGTTGGCCACGGCCTACCTAAACACTTAAGTCTCTAGTCCAGGTTTATCGCCTATCCAGGTTCCATCTGCAGGGAGTCCGGCCGAGGTTTCCACATACGGCCCCGAACGATGTGAACAGGGTCCCGAGACGCCAAACGGGCGCACGACATACCCGGCCATGGTGTATCTACCATAACATAGCCCACCCCTAGGGTCAGCGCTACGCACGGCTGCCAACACATATCCTACAAACACCAGAAACTATTTGCAACTCCTGGACAGAGTACTAAGGTGGTTAAGAAGCCGAGAGGGTCCATTGGTTTCGGGCCCAATGTACGGTAGTAACTGCATCTTAAATCACACATACAGATCTCAGTTCTTAGGGACGGCCTCAATGAAACAACCCACCATGTACTCCTACATGGCCTCTCATCGATACCTTTACCAAAACATGTTCAACACATCCCTCACATTACCGACATAAGCATTTCACTCTAGCCCATCACCCAGATGAACCAGACCTGACACAACTCTAAGCATAGCAGGCATAGCAAGGTAGGAATCACATACATGGCTCAATCAACTCCTACACATGCTAGTGGGTTTCATCTAGTTACTGTGGCAATGACAGGTCATGCAGAGGATAAGGGTTCAACTACCGTAGCACACAGCAGTTTGAATCGCGTTGTCTTAATGCAGTAAACAAGAGTAAGAAGCGAGAACATGGGTTGTATCGGAATGAATCAATGGTTGCTTGCCTGATGGAGTGGTAGTGGGATACTGCCCTTCAGTTGGATACTCGTGAATATCCTCGGAGGCAGAACCTACCACGAAGAACACATCGGAACACAATCAACACATGACGATATGCAACAATATGATGCATGCTATGACATGGCAATATGAATGTGTCTTGGCCTAATGCAAGTTATAATAGAAAGGAATGAACTCATTTGAATCAAAGATTCAAATATTAGCTCATTAAACATGGCCTTAATAGTGCATTTCCTTATTCTGCTTAAACAGCAAGGTAAACTTGTTTTGTCATGCATGAAACCATTACAGATGGATAGATTGAATTTTTTCTGATCATTTTTCATATATAAATCTTTGCATTTGGAGCTATGGTTGATTTTCTATGATTTTTAGAAGTTTTGACTATTTTCTGGAATTTCCTGAATAAAAATAAATCCAGAAAATGCATTACTGCATCAGCATTGCGTCATGCTGACCTCAGCAGGTCAAAGGCGCCAGCCCAGGTCAAACCTGACTGGTGGGCCCCTTCTGTCAGCCTCTCAGCTAATTAACAGGATTGGATTAACACTAATTAGCTGTCAGTGGGGCCTGGGCCCACATGTCAGTGACTGGTTTAATTAGAATTAATTAAAACTAATCCTAATTTAGTTAGCAGACCGGCCCCACCTGTCATAGACTCAGGGGGGTCTACCTGGGCCCACCTAGGGGTCAAACTGGGTCAAACTCACCGGTGTTGAGCCGCCGGCGAGGCCGAGACGGCGGAGGGCTTCGGATTTGGTCCTCCGGTGACCAAATCGACGGCGGAGACGTGCTACGCGTAGTTGGGGCTTGTGCGCATCTAGTGGGGCAAGTGGGAGGAGCTGGGGTGGAGCGAGCTCGCCGGAATCGAGCTCGTGGCGGCGGCCGGAGTTCGGACAGAGAGGGAAAGAGGGCTACGGTGCACGGCAAGTCGAGGAAGTGTGTGCGTTAGGCTCCTGGGGACGCACTGAATGCGGTGGTGCGATCGGACGCGTGCTTGCACGGCTGTAGCAATGACGGCGACATGGCCGGTGGCGAGGAGCTCTCGGGTGCGGTGGAAACGGCGGCTACAGAGGCCAAACGAGCACAGGAGCTAGGGGGAAAGGAAGAGGAGCTCACAGCGGAGTCGGAGAGGGGGTCAGCGACCTCGGGGAGGTCCTGGCGACGGCGAATCGGCTGGAGACGGCTCGGGTGCCCGAGGTTGAAGACTAGGGCGTAGACGGTGTTCGGCGGCGTTTGGGGTCACGTGGGTCGGCGAAGAGGTCCAGGGCGACGAGGCGGAGCTATTGGGCTCGTCGGAGGGGCAAGGGAGTGGCTGTGGTGGCAACTACGGCGATCGGCAGCGAGGTTCGTGCTCGGCCATCACGGGGGAGAGTCAGAGAGACGAG
This sequence comes from Triticum urartu, assembly GCF_003073215.2. NCBI lineage: Eukaryota > Viridiplantae > Streptophyta > Magnoliopsida > Poales > Poaceae > Triticum > Triticum urartu. The sequence goes on along the minus strand of NC_053027.1, from coordinate 391,304,487 downwards.
GGGGAGAGTGAGAGAGGATGAGAGGGGGACGTGGGGGTCGCGTGGCACTCCTGGACGTCTCCAGGACGTCGGCAGAAGCAGGAGGTGGCCGGCGCGTGGCCGGCACGCGGCGAGCACGCGCCCCTGCCTCCTGGCGCGAGGAGGACGACGACTGGCGAAGCCAGTAGGCTGGGCCGAGCCAGGTGGGCTGGCCAGCTCAGGTAAGGCCCAGGTGGCTTCCTTCTCTCCTTTTTTCGTAAATTTGTTTCTGTTTTCTATTTAATTGCAACTGTTGGGCTTTATTAAAAATACTAAAATGTTTCCAAAAATCCTGAAAATAATTGTGGGCTCTGTTTAGATTATTTCCAACAGCAAACATTTATTTACAGAATTATTTGGGCATTTAATTTATTTTATAGCATTTAAATGCCCAAATTCAAATACTTATGATTTAATTCAATGACCTTCTGTTGACCTAGAAAAATGTGCACCAATTTTGCCAGAGGTTTTAACCCAAGACAAAGAGGGTGAACTTTTTAGAAGGGCATTTCAGGTTCATTGAAAATAATTTTAGTAAACCCTAGTTGTTTCCAGGGGGGTGTTGGGGGTTCTGTCATCCCCATTTCAAATTTAAGAGGAAAATAAACATGATGCACACTCTAATGCTTGAACTAGCTAGGGTGTGACAACTCACCCCCACTCAAAAGAATCTCGTCCCGAGATTTAGGATCCTCTGGGAAGAAGGTGCGGTACTCAAGTCGAAGACGACCCTCCCTTTCCCAAGTGGCTTCTTTCTCGGAATGGTGTGACCATTGAACCTTGAGAAACTTGATATTCTGACGTCGAGTGGTACGCTCGGCTTGATCAAGGATACGAACGGGATATTCCCGATAGGATAGGTTATCTTGTAGATCAAGCGTTTCATGGTCCACTCCACGGATAGGATCCGCGAAGCAACGCCTGAGTTGTGAAACGTGGAAGACATTGTGAACTCTGGAAAGATGCGGAGGTAGTTCCAATTGGTAGGCAACTTCCCCTCGTTTGGCAAGAATGCGAAAGGGTCCAATGTAACGAGGGGCCAATTTGCCTTTGATACCAAAACGATGGGTTCCCTTTAACGGAGTAACCCGAAGGTAAGCCTTCTCGTCGATTTCATAAGTCATAGGCTTATGTTTACGATCATATTGACTCTTTTGACGAGATTGGGCTGTTTTCAATTTCTCATGAATATCGTGAACCTGCACTTCTGCTTCCTGAATCATATCCGGGCCAAAGAGTTGTCTTTCCCCGGTTTCTGACCAGTTAAGAGGCGTTCGACATTTTCGTCCATAGAGAACTTCGAAAGGAGCCTTGCCTAAGCTGGCTTGATAACTATTGTTATAAGAAAACTCCGCGAATGGAAGGCATTTCTCCCAACTCATTCCGAACGAGATGACAGAAGCTCGGAGCATATCTTCCAGAATTTGATTGACTCGTTCTACTTGACCACTTGATTGAGGATGGAAGGAGGTGCTAAAGGAGAGACGAGTTCCCATAGCATTTTGGAAACTTTCCCAAAATCGAGAGGTGAAGAGACTCCCACGGTCTGAGTTAATTTCCAATGGAACACCATGAAGAGACACTATTCGGGAGATGTATAAATCAGCTAGCTGGCTAGCGGTGATACTCTCATGGACAGGTAGGAAATGGGCTACTTTTGAAAGACGGTCGATCACGACGAAGATGGCATTATTCCCTCTCTTGGTCCTGGGAAACGCAGTGATGAAATCCATACTTATTTTGTCCCATTTCCACTCGGGAATTGCCAAAGGCTGAAGGGTGCCAGCAGGCCGTTGATGCTCTGCTTTAACACGACGACAAACGTTGCAATTAGCAATGTATTGAGCGATTTCTCTCTTCATCCTAGTCCACCAAAACCTCTGGCGTAGGTCTTGATACATTTTAGTACTACCGGGATGAATGGTGAGAGGGGATTCATGAGCTTCCTTAAGGATCAGCCGCCTCAGGTTTCGTGCCTTTGGAACCACTAGGCGATTCCCAAAGTATACGACACCTTGATCATCAATGGAGAAACAATTCGCGACTCCTTTCTTAATGTTTCTCTTAATACGGGAGATTCCCGGATCTACCTTCTGTGCCTTGATGATCTGATCCGTAAGGGTAGGTTTCGCCACCAGGGTGGATAGGAATCCTTGAGGAACAATGTGAAGATTTAGCTTACGAAATTCCTCATGGAGAAATGGTTGACTTTGTTGTAACATCAGGTTGTTACAATAGGACTTACGGCTTAGCGCATCAGCCATGACATTGGCTTTGCCCGGGGTGTAAGTTATTCCTAAGTCGTAATCCGAGATCAACTCAACCCAACGTCTTTGCCTGAGATTCAAATCTGGTTGGGTGAAGATATATTTCAAACTTTGGTGATCGGTGAAGATCTCGCAACGATTACCGAGAAGGTAATGTCGCCAAGTTTTAAGTGCATGGACTACAGCTGCAAGCTCTAGATCATGTGTGGGATAATTTTCCTCATGTGGGTGTAATTGCCGTGAAGCATAGGCAATTACCTGACTATCTTGCATGAGTATGCAACCTAGTCCTTGTCGCAAGGCGTCGCAATAGATAATAAAGTCCTTGGAGAAATCTGGTGGTACCAGTACGGGAGCAGATGTCAGGCGTATTTTCAGTTCCTGAAAACTGAGCTCGCACTATGGAGTCCACTCGAACTTTTTATCTTTCTTGAGGAGTTCAGTTAGAGGTTTAGCAACCTTGGAGAAATTCTCGACGAAGCGGCGGCAATAGCTCGCTAAGCCAAGGAAGCTCCGAACTTGCTTAACCGTCTTAGGTGGAGTCCAATCAAGGACGGCTTGAACTCGCTCGGGATTGACAGCAATACCCTTGCCAGAGATCACATGGCCTAGATAGGTCACTTCTGGCAACCAAAATTCACACTTGGAGAATTTGGCATAAAGACGATGCTCTCGAAGTTTCATCAATACCAGCCTTAGATGTTCGGCATGTTCCTCTTCATTCTTGGAGTAGATGAGTATGTCATCAAGGTATACTACGACAAATTTGTCCAAGTACTCCATGAAAACCGAGTTCATTAACCGGGAGAAGGTGGCTGGGGCATTGGTTAAACCGAAGGACATCACGGTGTACTCGTATTGGCCATAATGAGTAACAAAGGCCGTTTTGGGAATGTCCTCGTTTCTGATTTTGATTTGATGGTAGCCCAACCTCAAATCCATCTTGTAAAAGACTGAGGATCCAGCGAGCTGATCATACAGATCGTTAATCCTGGGAAGCGGGTATTTGTTCTTGATGGTGACCAGGTTGACAGGGCGATAGTCCACAACCATTCGATCCGTTCCATCCTTCTTCTTAATGAAGAGGACGGGGCAAGCCCAAGGAGAGGAACTAGGACGGATGAAACCCTTTTTCAAGGACTCATCGAGTTGGTTCTTAAGCTCGGCTAGTTCTAAGGGTGCCATCTTGTAGGGTCTTCTAGAAATTGGCACGGTTCCTGGAACAAGGTCTATCACAAACTCTACATCCCTGTCAGGTGGAACACCTGGCAGTTCTTCTGGAAAGACATCCGGAAAGTCTCGGACTATCGGAACATCCTCAATGTCTGGAAGGGGGTTGGCATTTAAGGAGTAAAGCTGGCGCTTGGCCACTCGAGTTAAGACATTGACTGTCTTACCCGATGGGTGAGTAAGTTGAACGGTTCTAGTGGCACAATCGATCTTAGCATAATGAGCTGACATCCAGTCCATACCCAAGATGATGTTTATGTCCGAGGACTTGAGAGCTATTAAGGATGCAAGGAAGACAAGTCTATCGACAAGAATTTCGTTCCCATGGCTTACTCTAGAAGTTTGCCATCTAGAGCCAGGAGTTTGAATTTCCATGGTAGAGGGCATGTCACAGAATGTCGTGTTGTGCAATCGAGCATAGTTCTCGGATATGAATGAATGAGATGCTCCAGTATCGAAAAGAACAGATGACGGATGGCAGTTAACAAGGAGCGTACCAAGGACGACGTTGGGATCCTCATGAGCCTCCTCAGCTGAAACATAGTTGACATGGCCACATGCAGTGGTGGCCGGCTTGGCGTAGAATGTTTTTCCCGCGGGCTTACCACGACCAACGGACTTTCCAGTTTGATTGGGGTTGTTGTTCTGGGGACACTCTCGGCTATAGTGACCCGGCTCTCCACACTTAAAGCATGTCACCACATTGGGGCGTGGAGCAGCATTAGCAGCGGGGTCACCATAGGGCTTGGGCGGTGCAAATTGCTGGTTGGGACGAGGCGCCTCAAAGGATGGCCTTGGGATGAACCTGGGTGGCAGTGCCGTGCTTGGAATCCACACCCGGCGCTTCTGAGTTCCAGAGCCGGATGAAGAGCCAAAATCACGGGAGTGCTTGCGTGAAGCGTCATAATTAGTCTGGCATGTCTCAGCACTGATGGATTTATTGACCAACTTATGAAAGGAGGTGCACTCGTGCAGACGAAGATCGTGGCGAAGCTCAGGGCTAAGTCCCTTGCGGAACCTTGCTTGCTTCTTAGCGTCAGTAGATACCTCTTCGGGAGCATAGCGTGCCAGATTTCCAAATTCACGACTATATGCATCCACAGTCAGTCTTCCCTGGGTGAAGTTGCAGAACTCCTCCCTCTTGCGATCCATGAGACCTTCCGGAATGTGATGCTCACGGAAAGCCTCACTGAACTCAGCCCAAGTAGTAACTTTGCCGACCGGGCGCATAGCTTCGAAGTTTTCCCACCAAAGGCTAGCAGGGCCTTCGAGGTGATAGGCAGCATAGGTAACCTTGTCGGCTTCGGCTACGTTGGCAGAACGTAGCTTGTGAGTGATGCTGCGAAGCCAGTCATCCGCGTCGAGGGGTTCGACGGAATGGTTAAACTTTGGTGGGTACAGCTTGATAAAGTCATTGATTGACACCAAGTCATTTCGTGGGTGGCGTGCAGTGTTCTGCTCAATCCGCTCTAGCAGGTGGTTAGTCTCACGCTTATTTCTTTCCGCCTCCAGCATTACTTCGGCCAGAGAAGGCGGGTGAGGCTGATTTTCACCTCTAGCTGCACTGGCTTCCCCCTGCTCCGAGGCAGCAGGGTTGCTGCGGGTGTTGACCATCCTAGGAGAAAA